>NW_014577150.1:501902-521232 GCF_000485595.1 Priapulus caudatus
ATATGCAAGCAAAGAAATGTCGGCCCACGCCGACGCGGCCCGCGGGAACAGCAAATGTAGTGCAGAAGAGTTCCTGTACGAGACCGATGGGCAGTTTATTTCAGTCGCGAGACCTAGTGAACATCCGCGTCAGAAAACCTCAACTGACGAGCTCTCAGGAAGCCCGCTATATAAGCGCTTACAACCGAGGCAACAGTAATTATATTAATGCAATGTTCCCGTGGGACTACAAGTAATTTGGCATGAACATCCAATCTGTGTCTTTAATCGCCGCAGTGAAGGCACCACGCAGCTGCTGTCAGCGGCATCGGGCTTGTCGGGAATTACCGTGAGTGACTCGACCCGGCAACAGCCCACGTATCATAGGGTACACGCTCAGTGGAGGCAGTGGACGAAACCCCTACACGCCATATATGAAGCAACACACGAGACGACGGCAAAGGCAGAGACGTTATCAGCGCTTTGAAAGTCAGTTAGCCTATTTGCTTGGAGTATGCCTACTAGATTATATACTCTCGGACTGCTTTACACAGTAACACACTGCGGCATTGACTCAACATCAAACCTCAAAAAAGCGAGTCTTGCTTTAATAATTGCTTCAGTGCCCCTGCAATTCCGCGAGGCGCAAGAGTACGGGTGTTTACCAGTCATAACTAAGCTATTCCACGCGCGGTAAAGACTTCGCTTACGTACAACGACACCTATACCTATTTACGAGATAACTCGCGTTGCATAGCGCTTACAAACGGTAATTACGGTAACGTATACGCTATGTTCGTTTTGAAGCGCATAGTCACATACAATGTGACCTGGGGCCCTTGCATTATGGGACTGTGGAATGTGGCAGGCCGTCAGTTATGCGCGAAAATATAGATAGCGAAATAAGATACCGTACAATGCGTACAGTTATGGTCACTCGCCAGCACGCATTACACCGCACAACTCGTCGTTGATTTTCTCTTAGGTCCTACAGTCTCTGCATGACACCTGGAGGGCAAATAATTTTATTGCCTAAAATAGCCAAGCCAGCGAAGTAGCCTGAAACAGCCCGACAACGCGTATTGCATAATTAAACGTGTGTCATGGGCGCAGCGTTACTTATTTATTTTCAAAAAAAGTTGCTGTGCCTTTACTTCAATTAACAATACGCGTGGAAACGCACAAAATAAAAAAATTCATTTATTTATTATGGATAGTAGCCTACGTTTTGCATGCCACATCGGACACCACGGCGCCAGTAATGTTACACAATTGCTGCTGCCTGCTGCTGTGCTGCTGTTGCTGCTGCAGCTGCTTACTACTGCTACCGCCTTCTACTTCTCGCCTCACCGCTTCTACTACCCCCCCACCACCACATACCACCACCACCACCCACGCCGCCGCCGCCGCCCACCGCCGCCGCCGCCGCCGTGCTGCTGCTACTACTACGACTTACTTACTACTATACTACTACTACTACTTACTACTACTACTACTACTACTATACACAGACTACTTACGTTACTACTAACTACTATACTATACTACTACTACTACTACTACTGCTGCTGCTGCTACTGCCCTACTCCTACTGCCTACTGCTACTGACCTTTCGCGCTACTGCACTGCTACTACTTACTGCTACTGCCACTGCCAGCTTGCACTGCTCACTGCTACAGCTGCTGCTGCTGCTACTGGTACTGCTACTGCTACTGCTACTGCTACAAACAACAAATCAACAACAACAACAACAACAACATACAACACACAACTACGACTACTACTACTACTACTACTACGACGACCGAGCGCGACGACGACGACGACGACGACGCACCGACGCACGACGACGACTACTACTACTACTACTGCTGCCCCTATACTACTACTACTACTGCTGCCTTTGCTCGCTGCCTGCTGCTGCCTGCTTTGCCTAATCCCGTTCCGCAATACTGCTGCCTACCACCCCTGCGGTTAACTTGAGAGCTAGAGACGCAGTACCTTAGAATAGAGCGAGTGGATAGCTCACATACTTTTTTTTGTCAGATCTGATTAACAATGATCTGGTAATCAACGGGAAGAAGGTCCCTTCGCCGTGCGCCTGCGCCGTGCAATGAGTATAACCCGGATCACGGCCTGTAAATCGCGCTTGAACAGCCTTGGATTATCAGTATGGCAGATCAGTTATGGCCGTGGCGGCAAGAGGAATATACTAATTTGTCCGCTTCTAATGATCTAAAACATACTGAGCAAACACGTTACTAATCTTGCCGCTGTGCCACGAAATACCCCCCATTCGCAGTTGGAATCTTGACCAGCTAATTGAAACATGCTACGATATACTATATATATATATCCATACGGCGCCCATTGTGCTGCAATAATACACATATTTCACACAACACATATTACATAAGATAATAGTCACCATATTATATGCTCACCGTAAATAGTAAAAAAAATATATATATTTACACTTTTTTCACCGCATGATATACGATCGTAATTTCTGTTCACTTTGTATTGGTTAAATTGCCCCATCTTATACTTGCCTGTTTTACTATTATTGTTCGATGCTGAACATACACTTCGTGACTCAATTAATAGCCCATAGCACTGCAATTAATTAGGAACATAATATCAAATCGTCAGGGTTTTTTGCGATTTTTACACTAGTGAGAAAACAATTTATCAGGTAAGAATTTGACGCATACGTTCTAGTTTCCCGTTCAGTTCTTCTTTTATTGTAAAAATGGTAACAACATTTTTACAAGATTTTACCATAGACAAAATTCGCCTGACGTAGTCAATTTAATGCGCCGGTTAAGAGAATTAAGTTCGACAGGAAATGATCATCACGTAAAACGGTCCTGCACTTTCCAAATATTGCCTCCTCTCGGTTAGCTGTCACAGATCGCGCTAGCTATTAATGAGCTGAACAGGATCGTGTTAGGTAGCAGCAGTATGACACGCTCTATTTCAAGTCTGACAATCTAATTAAACACTATGTATTGCTAACACACATTTACTAAGGCGGTTGGGGGGGCCGCGAGCTGTATAAACCTCTCGGTCTTACATTACAATCGCGTTATAAATGGTTAACGATGATATGCAATGCATCCGATTGACGCCTGGTATTATCACTGCGAACGTTTTAGCAGGGGCAACGAGCATATAGTTGTTACGGCCATATGTTATAATAATAAAAATGCACTTATCTGCGCGTAATTAGGCGTATAAATGCAAAGCAGGATTATTAACAATTACAATTCTAATTTTGCTGTGTTTCACAGCGTGCGTGCAAGAATATTCTCTTCTGAGGCACAAAAGAGGGCTATTTAGGAAACAGTTAGGTTTGCCCCCTTCAGTCACTCCCGTATATAGGCCTGATCTCACGACTTGCACGCAGGTACACAATAATTAAGAGGAATAATAATATGAAGTAATATTTCGAAAGCACGCCGCTGCAAGGAAGAAATATACTATTATTAGCTATCCGCTTGGAATGAATGCGATGCCAAAATGAATGTATTTCGTAATAAAATTGGAAAACGCTTATGAGACACTTGAAGTGAATGACAGACGAAAAACACCTTTTCGATTTCCGGATCTCTACTCTCCCATTCCTTTTCTTGTCCATCCCAGTCTGTCAATTTATATACTTCACACTTCTACGCACGGATGGACCCTATAGTCAAGCCATAGCCGACTCTCAATAGCCATAGCCATTCTATCTTGCGTGGATTTAGTCGCACGTGAATTATGTTATGAGATTCGATCGGCAACTCTATTGCTTGCATTTTCTAATGATATTTCCGGCTATGATTCATTTTTACACATGAGCGTTGTTCGATTAACCGCTAATACAAAAACCTAATTTCACACGAATCCGCGACTGGAAGCACAATCCGTGTCTGAGTAACCGTGCTGAAGCTCAATCGCAAACAGCAGTTTACGTATGGGCCTGACGCGATCATGAATACCAGACCTTCGGCCTCCGAATTGTCACTTGTCACAGAACTATTCTTAAAGGTACTAGTTTTGCAAAGCCCATAACGCTATGAATTGTCTAAATGAGCACATTTCCGTACTTGTGTCGAGTAGAGATAACTCGAACATGCGAACAGTCGGTCTTATAATGCTCTAGGTGCGCGGCAGGACACCTTATACACTCACGAATCGAGACGCCCGCACACGCCTATCTATAAGATCTCTTCGACCTCATCCTGTCGTCTCATTCTCCTCCCATTCCATCTTCGCCTGTGGGTAACTTTCACATTATGCCTAAACGCCTCTTCGCACTTGTACATGGCGCACCACCGCGAAGCCGCTGCTTACCTAATTCATACTACGAGGTAGCTTATATGCCGCCTTAAAAGCTGTGTTATGACTGATTCTCTTACCGGGCCATCACATATCCACGCTATAAACTGGTATTATGCTGAGCCCGTGCGCCATTTTAGGCGACGTCAGCCTAATTAGGTGCTTTTCATACGCTAAAATCAGGGCAACAATGCCGATGAAAAGGATGCCAAGTGCACACAAAATGTTTAGGCAGTCAAAAATATTAGTAGACAACCAGTACCAGCTAACGAATAGCAATAACAGTTCGAGACATGCCGCCATCGCCAGCTTTGTACATTTCATTACCTGATGCCAAGAAGTCAGCGGCCTGGAAGGTGAGAGAGAGGGTGCCGGAGAGCTGACTGAGAAAGAGAAAGCGCCGAGTGAGAGGAGAGGGGGAGGGGAAGAAGAAGAGACAGGAGTTGACGGGTAAGAGGGAGGTGAAAGAGGGTGTGAGCGATGCCGCCGATGAGGTTTAGGGTGGCAATGAGGGTGACGCGGGCGAGGAAGGCTGAGAATGCGACCGTCTCTAAGATAAGGGCAAGGCGGGCAGCACGGGTCATGCGAAACGCTAACGAAGGTGGCTGACGAAGCTTTACCAGCACACAAGGCAAATAAAAACGCAAGTTGGAAGAGAAGGGTAGGTGAGGGGAAAGCGAGAAGGATGCAGCGTGGAGGCGCAAGAGCCTTGCTGCTGAGCATGAGGAAGGTACGAGCTAAAAAAAGACGAGGAAATGCATGGAGAGAACACGACGTAAGACGGCAATAGGGGGAGGGGAACGCCTAAGAACAAGGGTCCGTATAGATGAATGGAGACTGGAATCCGCCGCCTACCATTTCATACGATGGTTAAACGATTCATTCGACTGTCTCAGCGTGTTTAGCATCTGCCGACTTACTTCACCAAAATCCGTATGCTTACATTCCTGACATGCTCTATAAGGGATCCCACACCTTGTGTTTATTCTTATATGGCAAGCCGATCTCCCATTTCCTCATATTAATGATAGCCGATTACCAAACGCGTCGTTCTATGAGCCCACCGTTGTACAACAAGTCATTAGGATAATGTCATTTCTAGCGTATAATAGCGGTCACGCAGCGATCCAAACTTTTGCTGCGATCATTATACGTTCAACTTGTGTCTTCTAGTTCACCGGTTCAGCCGCAGTTCGTTGCTTCATCCTTTCTTCTATATCACTCTCGCTAGCGCTGTATTCTGCCTGCTTGCACACCTGCTATCTCTGTCGTCCCCTTGGTCACTCAGCTCCCCTTCTCCTGGTGTTCACAAACGGTTCGTTTCTGCCAGCACGGTATGCTGAGGAGTATGTAGCTGGTATTTTTGAATTATCATGAATGGGATTATAATCTCGGCCACTTCACATCACAGCTTTTCACTCTTACAACAATGAGCTTCCAAATAACGACCAATAACGAAAAGCCATTTTCCGTTGCAATCATAATATTATCTGAGTCTAAATGCCAGCAGTTATTTACCGGTGAAGTGTCAAGTTTTAGTACCAAACCCTATGCTGTCTTAAACGTCTTTCAACCGTATAGGTGATCAAGACATTGTTCGCTAGGTTAAAGTGGCCAGGATTTCTCTCTGCTTATTTCCCCTTCTCATCGATACTAATTAAAGCGAAAGAACGACGTAATCTACTCATCCTGGGTTTCAGTCATTTGTCAGAATTACCCGAATCTTGCCTGATTTGTCGTCCGCCGATCGCGTGTGGTGGCCTAGTAGCCCGCTTGTTATGTAGTCTCCCTTTACTAATATAAGCCACGCCATGGCAGCTCATTGTATATGTCGTACTGGTGGTTATTATTGTAATATATTTTATATGCATCGCAAAGCCTTGGGCAGCTGCTTTCCGTATGATCAGTACGTATATCTATCCATCGTAACACATAGGCAATCAGATCAGCTAATGACAGAATCCTCGTCGTGTTTATCGCTTGCTAAACGCCGGACGCCAGCTGAATTGCCGCAGGATTTTTAGTCTTGTCTGGTAGGGAAAATTGAACGTAATTATATTATAGGTTATATCGTAATCATGCCAAGTATAGAAATAAAATATCAAAAGACTGTACAACACAGTTCGCTGTCATTATAGTTCATCTACTACTGCTACTGCGTTGCCGCTTGGGAACATTTATGTTGAAATTATATCGAATCTTCACTGCAATGGCTGTTGTACTACAAATCGCTTCTTGCTCTACTGTGAGGAGTGCATTGCAACAAAATGGAGAGCGTACCATCAATAATAGTCGATGGACGAATCAGTACGCGAGCAAACTGTTAAATTCGCTTCACAAAATTGCTGATGAAAGATTCGAGAAGGATTGTATTCATATTAGATATGTGGGCAAAAATTACAGGATACGCGTGACGCATATATATTGGAGGCAAATGCGTGATGACGAAAAAGCATTTATCGTATAGCTAAAGAGATCTTCGGTGCATGGAACATGTTATTGAGCGAAGCTTTTGGCGATCGATGTGATGTGATTGTGTCGCGGTTAGGGAGGATTGCCGTTTACTAGACTAACACACTTACATTTACAGCGCGGTCGTTGCTATGTCGACGTGCCCACAAGAAGATGGATTACGTGTCCTTTTACATGATCTAAAGCACAGTTTAATTTATCCTTGAAATCACTGTCAAATTCAGAGTCGTCAGTATGAAACAATAGTGTCTACGGCGGAACAAGATATGAACCGAAATATTATGTCAATGGCCCGGGTTTTCACTAGTTCGGATAAAAAGTTGTTGAGGAGATAAAGTGGCCCGTTACCAGCGGACTGAGACATCCGGAGGCCGTTCAGCCACTAATCAGTGCTCCTCTATTGTAGATACTCAGTGATAATTCCGTGACGTACGAAGCACCTAAGACGGCCCGGAGGGTTAGACGGAACAAGGCGCTTACATGCCCTCACATATAATGCCACTATAGAGCATGGATATGGCCCATCTACTGTGGACGCCATCGTCGCCACACTGTAGGGCTGTATTGTAAAGACGACTCAAAGTCTTAAAACAGGCCTTTCAAAATACTCCGGCCGGTTCACGCAAATGCACGCCAGCAAAAAGCAGCCACTATTCGTCGGTTGCTTGTCTTGCCTTTAAAACCGTGTTCGGCAAACGCAGAACACAAAAGAAAACATTTTCGTTGCAGCGTTAAGGGAAATAAGTCACGCGTGCTTGTTGCAATTCGTCCAATTATTTACCTGTTTTTGTCGGTCGAGCTTAATTGCGCATTATACGCGACAGTTCGCCACATTTCACTTGGAAATTCATTTGGATTAGGAAACAATCGCGGCGCCGCCCGCATGCCTATTATATGACGCGCCAGGCGCGGCTTATTAATTTGCCAGTGAATCATGAAGATGAATGAATGTGATGTTGTCATGCGGCCCATCGATCATCCGATTCGCTACAACTCCCTGTTGCATTCGCAAAATCTCTCAATACGGACACGATCCACGTGGACTGCTGACCATTCGGTCCACCCTACTCCTATGCGCAAATACTCATACGAGTTTGCGAATACGAGGTTATGCAGTTGTGTGTACTTCTATTTGGGTGTTGACCTCAGCTAGAGTTAGTTAAATGTGCTAGAGATTGTTTCGTTTAGGATAGCCAAGGTAGAGTAGCAGACGTTGAGGGCTCGTCAGATAGAGCAAAGTCCGCAGACTTAGTTATATGACACTCTGACTTTATTCAATAACTCCGCTCGAACACACAAAAATTATCATATACTACTACGGCAACCAAGGTTACCCAAGCCTAGGTCCTGCGTCATCGTCTTCCGTTCTCCTACATCTTGACATAGTAAACTGTTCCATGGTAATAAGCTGATACTCTAATAATTGCTCTCTTCTTATATGTCCGTGGTCTTATTATATGCTTCCTAACAAACAGCTCCGGAGACGCCCTAACAATCTATTAACACCAGCTGTCTTCAATTACCGCTGGTTTGTACGGTCGGGGGGCTATAAATATTATATCTTTATTGTAATACTATCATAAAATACGAGCCAGGGAGGCTTAATTATATGTTGTACAATAATATCGCGAAAAGCCGTAATCTTAGCCGCACGCCTCTCGATCTAGAAGCGCACGCACCCCTACAAAACAACATCCTTCATTCCTCTTTCTCGAAATGATTCGTGCCCTCACGAAAATACAGGTTAAAAAAAAATATTAAACATTCAAAAACTAGCAGCACTCGCGGAGAGCACAGACTCCGGCCAGACGGCAGCTGAATTCTCTCAATGTGAATTTTTTTATTTAATTAATTAATAATTACGTGAAAAAATAATTAATTAATTGGGATTCCGGATCATCACCACAAAATGTAATCAATTTCTGAAGTTACCCCATTTCTGACCTATCCTGCGAAATTCTTATTATGTAATGTCATTGATTAATTAATTATAAATTGGGGTACCGGATCACCACAAAATGTAATCACATTTGCTCGAGCAGTTACCCATTTCTGACCTATCCTGAAGAATTTTATATTAATGAATGAATGAATTCGTGTGTGTGTGTGTGTGTGTGTGTGTGTGCGCGCGCGCGTGCGTGCGTGCGTGCGTGCGTGTGTGTGTGTGTGCAACTTTTCCTTCCACTGCGGTTGGTTCAGACGTGGATGTGAACGAAGCCGTTAGGTAGACTGAATTTCTAGCCCTTCTGATATTCCTAGCCCTTAATTATTGCGTATAGTTATTATGTACAGATGTTGGAGATTAATCAGATTATATACATTGGTTCAGTTTCTTTCTTGCTGTCGAAGCTCTATATATCCATGCTCTATGCCTCCCGCTGTATTTGTATACCGAATGTGACAAGGAATGTGTTCAAGAGCACAAAATATAGATTTGCTTCAAATGCATGTGCGATAGCATGAGATAAAATAACACGGACATGGCCTAACGCGTTTATATATCAGCAATTTACCCACGAGCAGGTTCGAGTATTGAACTACGACGGATTCTTGCTGCTACTCGACACTTGCCGGCGGCTTCTCGCTGCTATCGCCACCTACCGGTAGATTTTGGCTGCTACTCGCCACCTACCGGCTGATTCTCGGTGCTATCGCCATCTAGCGGTGGATTCCCGCTGTTACTCATTACTTACCGGCAGATTGTCGCTGCTATCGCCACCTCCCGGGTGCATTCTTAATTGCTGCTATCGCCACCTACCGGTAGATTTTGGCTGCTACTCGCCACCTACCGGCTGATTCTCGCTAATAATTACCACCTACTAGCGAATTGACACTTATACCTGCCACCTATCGACGGATTTTTGCCTGCTACCAATCACCTACCGGCGGATTTTCTTTCTAAACCTCTTTTCATCTGTTTTTCTTAGTCGTCGGCGCAACCAGGGACGCTCAGAAGCTAGCGGTGAGCTACACTACCCAGGTCTTCAGCGTCTGTGCAACACCACATAGCCGGCCTATTGATCAATTGATCATCGGTGTATTAATCATCATTAATTGATCATCGGTGTATTAATCATCATTAATTGATCATCGGTGTGTTTAATCAATCTCTCATCACCAGTATCAATCGTATGCTGGACAATGCTTATCTGGTCAGAACGTTCCACTGCGTTCCACTATTCTATTATATTCTATTCTATTCTATTCTATTCTATTCTCTATTCGGCCCACTCGCACAAAACACTGACTGCAAACTAATATCCACAGCGCACACATTACTCCATCATACCCGTGGGTCACACTGCCAAAAGTCAAACAGCCTCCATACAGATTTACCTGGCATTGTCATTGGGCCAGAAAATCTATTGCCTGTCCAATGTTGTGGCTGTTCGTATGCGAACCCTCATACACCGAGCACCGTGTCCGTCTCGAACTCTACCCGCATGTCACTCTGTCTGTCGTCAGTCGTCACACGAGCATTCACAGCAGTCGCGATGCTATATCTGGCTTACCGATAGTCACCACGCGACTACCCCATCAGCTTCACTAATGGCCGCATCTCTACCACTATCACTCGCATTAGTGCCTGTCACGCTCGTTCCACGTCCGGGCAAGTGATTATATATATATATATATATATATATATACATATATAATTATATAATTATATATATATATATATATATATATATATAATATATATATATCAAGAGTACATAATAGGAGATACATAACTCTCCTATTATGTACTATTGATATATATATTGCACAGATTATATCATAATCGGCTCAGACATTCATGAACGATAAATAGCTATTACGTAAGTAGAAATCTGGGCACATTAATGTGAAACAATATTGCCCTTGTAGATATACATTTCAATGTAAGTCCACTAAGGCTGAGAGAGTCATATATATACCGGAACGTACCCTGGTACCAGAGCATTAAATCAACGTGATTTATATGCTCTGCTGGTACTATCTAATATGCGGACCGTACCTTCGCCTACTTCACTAACGAGTCTAGGGAGTCGCCTACGCCTACTCCTAACCCTAACAATATTAGAGATTACCAGGGTAGTTCTGGTATACCGGACCGTACCCAGGGTACGTTCCGGCAGTACCCTGGGGGACATCGACCCTATGAGCCCCACTAAGTGCGTTGCATTGTGTTAACGTCCTTTTACTTTTCCCGGTTTATTGGCGTTTAGATGAGTATCGTTTGCTCTGAAGCTCACACGGTATGTGTTTAAATGTGGAACGACAAGGTTCTTAACACAACGTACCGGTGCAACCGATACGGCTGATGATATACTGTGAAGTAGAAGAGGATTGATGCAAGTTAAACCGTTGTATATTTTATATGCGATAATACGCGTGCCGGTGGGGTGTCTAGTAATAGGCCGTGTATAGTGTGGTATACAATCTCGCCCATGTATTGTAAGAATATGCTATTTGTAACAACCAATATCCTCTCCCCTAGTGGCGTTCTCGATTGTAGTTTTGATGCTAATACATTTAGTTAATGTCAGTAGTAATCAATGCTTATGGGATTTAAACATACACTTATTGACTAATCTAGCTTTACCTACCAGCTGGTAAATGGGTCATCTGTTAAACCCGGTGTAGTACTTCTACCTCACCATCACACGTAAACGCGATCGGTATCTTGAAAACGCGCCTTCTCCGCCACCTCACAATGCGAGCACGGTACCATGTTCAGCACATCGCACCTGGTATGGCAAATGGAACCTTCTGTCCCACGACTCTATCTCGATTGGTCATAACTCGGCTATGTACAACGTTGGGTCGGCGGTAGATTGCAAGTGTGGCTAACTGTTTTGTTTTGTATCACTGTCATAATGCACTGTATAAAACAATTTATGTACCCAGTTATTCTATTTAGGTAGCGTATTTTTAAACCGTAGTTATGATAAAAATTACATCGTTTCTTAGTTAATTGAAATACATTTTCATGAGGACATGAAATGAACTTTCAAGAGGGTCCAAGGGAATTATTGTAATCGGTAAGCGGTGACGGGACAGTGACGGACGCACACTTCGCGCTAAGCGGACCGGGCTAGAGAATGATGTGTCGATGCGATGCGTAGCGTTTATAAGGCAATATTAAGACAATAACGAACGCACTCGGCACCTCGCGCCAGAGGTCGCTACGTTCTGCATTCGCACCTCTACCAGCTGTCGAGAGGAGCAGCAGATGACAGATGAAGAAGAAGAAATCTACACGGCGACGATAGGGTATGCTACATCGTAAATTTCACTGTATCCATAGCCACGAGTTCGAAATAATTTATTAACAGTAAAATAGCTCGAGTTTTTGCCGAGCAACTGCGCGCGAATTTTCGTAGTTATAGCTAGCGTGTATTCAAATTCATTGGGCGCGTGACTGACTCAAACCGTCGAGAGGGGTGAAATATCAAGCGTATTAAGAAGGAATACTTCATAATACGCTCTGGAATATAGATTATAGTGAACCTATGCACTGGTTGGCGTTTGCAACCTGGACTAACGTTTCATTACCTCGCGCAGGGGCTTGGCGGAGGTTATGTTTTCACCGCGTGTGTTAGTGTGTTTGTGGGTTTGTGGTTTGTGGTTTGTGTACGCTCTGCTGATTGGCTGATTGGCCCGCCACCGCCGCCGCCCGCCGCGCGCGGAACCGCCCTGTATCATACAGGTTAAGCCTAACTGAAAAAGTTATGGACGGATGTCAATAAATTTCAGGATACGTCAGAAATGGGGCTAACTTAGAATTGATGAGATTTGGCGGTGATCCGATCCAATTAATTAATTCATTCATTCATTCATTAATAAATTTTCAGGATAGGTCAGAAGGGTAACTTAGAATTGATTACATTTTGGTGGTGATTCCGGACCCAATTAATTAATTAACTAATGAATTAATTAATAAAATTTCCAGGATAGGTCAGAAATGGGGTAACTCAGAATTGATTACATTTTGGTGGTGATCCGGATCCAATTAATTAATTAATTTTTTCACTTAATTAATTAATTAATTAATAAAAAAATTCACATTGAGAGAATTCAGCTGCCTTGGCGGAGGTCTGTGCTCTCCGAGTGCTCTAGTTTTTAATGTTTTAATATTTTTTTTAACTGTATTTTTCGTGAGGGCACGAATCATTTCGAGAAAGAATGAAGGATTGTTGTTTTGTAGGGCTGCGTGCGCTTCTAGATCGACGAGGCGTGCGGCTAATTACGCTTTTCGATATTATTGTAACAACATATAATTAAGACTCCCTGGCTCGTATTTTATATATATAAATAAAATATATATTTATAGCCCCACCTAAAACCAGCGGGTAATTGAAGAAACTGGTTTAATAGGATTGTAGGGCGTTCGGGCTGTTTTAGGAAGCATATAAATAGACACGGACATATAGAAGAGAGAATTATTAGATATCAGTTATTACATGGACAGTTACTATGTAAGATGTAGAGAACGGAAGACGAGACGCAGGACCTAGGCTTGGGTACCTTGGTTGCCGTAGTATGTATATATATTTGTGTGTTCGACGGAGTATTAATAAAGTCAGAGTTCAATAACAAGTTCTGCGACTTTGGCTCTATCTGACGAGACTCAACGCTGCTACTCTACCTTGCTATCTACGAAACATCTCTACCATTTACTAACTCTACGCTGCTACTCTACCTTGCTATCTACGAAACATCTCTACCATTTACTAACTCTACGCTGCTGCGATTCCGGAGCTGAGGTCAACACCCAAATAGAAGTACAACAACTGCATAACCTCGTATTGCAAACTCGTATTGAGTATGCATAGGATAACCATGGTCACATCCGTATTGTGTCCGTATTAAATTTTCAATGCACAGATGTACGATCGATATCATCCCATGACCAACATCACATTATTCATTTCATGATTCTGGCAAAATTAATAACCCGCCTCCGGTCATATATAGGCATCGCGCCGCGATTGTTCCTATCCAAATGAATTTCCAAATGAAATGTGGCGAACTGTCGCGTATAATGCGCAATTAAGCTCACCACAAAACAAGTAAATAATTGGACGAATGCAACACACGTGATTTAATTTCCCTTACGCTGCAAGAAAATGTTTTCTTGGTTCGCGTTTTGCCGAACACGTTTTAAAGCAAGACATCAACCACGAATAGTGTCTGCTTTTCTGCGTGCATTTGCGTGAACCCCGATATTTTGAAAGAGCTGTTTTAAACTTTGAGTCGTTTTTAACAATACAGACCTACAGTGTGCGACGATGGCGCCACAGTTAGATGCCATATCCATGTCTATAGTCATTATATGGCGGGATGTAAGCGCTTGTTGCCTAACCCGTCTTAGGTGCTTGACGTCACGAATTAATCACTGAGTATCTACAATAAGGAGCACTGATTAGTGGCTGAAGGGCTCCGATGTCTCAGTCCGCTGGTACGACTTACTCTCTAACAATTTTTATCCGAACTAGTGAAAACCCGGGCCATTGCATATATTTCGGTTATATTTGTTCGCCGTAGAATATTTTTCAGTACTACGACTCTGATTGACGTGATTCAAGATAATTAAACTGTCTTTTATCATGTAAAGGACACGTATATTTCTGTGCACGTCGACATGCAACGCCGCGCTGTAATGTAAGTGTGTTAGTTAGTAGACCAATCCTCCCTACGCGACACAATCACACACATCGATCGCCAAAGCTTCGCCCAATAACATGTTCCATCACCGAAGTATCTCTTTAGATATACGATAAATGCTTTTCGTCAATCACGCATTTGCCTCCAAATATATATGCGTCACGCTATCTGTATTTTTGCCCACAATATCTAATATGAATAAATCTTCTGAAATCTTTCATCAGCAATTTTGTGAACGAATTACATTTGCTCGCGTACTGATTCGTCCTCGGACTATTATTGATGGTACGCTCTCCATTTTGTGCAATGCACTCTCAGTAGACAAGCAAGCGATTTGTAGTACAACAGCCATTGCAGTGCGATTCGGATATAATTTCACATAAATTGTTCCCAGCGGACAAGCAGTAAGCAGTAGTAGATGAACTATAATGACAGCGAACTGTGTTGTACAGTCTTTTGATATTTTTATTTCATACTGCATGATTACGATATAACTATATATATTATCGTTAATTTTCCCTACCAGCTAAAAATCTGCGGAAATTCAGCTGGCGTCCGGCGTTAGCAGCGATAAACACGACGCGGATTCTGTCATTAGCTGATCTATTGCTATGTGTTACGATGATAGATAACGTACTGATCATAAGCAGTGCCAAGCTTTGATGACATATAAAATATATACATATACACATACGACATATACAATCAGCGCCGGCGTGGGCTTATTTAGTAAAGAGACTACATAACAAGCGCTACTAGGTCGCGGACACAAATCAGCAAGATTCGGGTAATTCTGCGAAATGATGAAACCCAGGATGAGTAGATTACGTTTCTTTCCTTTAATTAGGATATCGATGAAAGGGAAATAAGAGAGAAATCCTGCCCACTTTACCTAGCGAAATGTTTGATCACTCGGTGAAAGAGTTTAGACACATAGGGTTGGTACTAAAACTTACACCTCACCGGTAATACTGGCTGCATTTAGACTCAATAATATTATGATTCAACGGAAATGGATTTCGTTATTGGTCGTTATTTGGAAACTACATTTGTTGTAGAGTGAAAAGCTGTGATGTGAAGTGCCAGGATTAAATCATTCATATAATTCAACAATAACCAGCTACTACTCTCTCAGCATACTGCTGCAAAACGAACCGTTTGTGACCAGGAGAAGGGAGCTGAGTGACAAGGGGACGACAGAGATAGCGTGTGCAAGCAAGGCAGCAATTACAGCGCTAGCGGAAGTGAATGAGAAAGATGAAGCAACGAACTGCGGGGCTGAAACCGGTGAACTAGAAGACACAATTGAATATAATATCCCACCAATAATTTGGATCGCTGCTACCCTTTATACGTAGAAATTACATATCCTATGACTTGTTGTAAACGTGGGTCATAGAACGACCGTTGGTAATCGTATCATATATAGGATAGGGGAGATCGGCTTGCCATTAAGAGAGTGATTTATAGAGCATGTCAGGAATGTAAGCAAACGATTGGTGAAGTAAGTCCAATCTAAAACGCTGAAACATCGAATGAATCGTTAACTCGTAGAAATGTAGCGCGGATTCCAGGTTCTCCATCTCATCTTACGCCCTTGTTCTTGGCGTTCCCCTCTATTCCTCTTACTCGTTTCTCTCCATGCATTTCCTCTCTTCTTTTACTCGTACCTTCCCTTATGATCAGCAGAGGCTTTTCCTCCACGCTGCCATCCTTTCCGCTTTCCCCCTCACCTTCACCCTTTTCTTCCAATTGCGTTTTTCTTTGCCTTGTTTCTGGTAAACTTCTCACCACCCCTCGTTACGTTCGCCATCCGTCTCCCGTTGCCCTTCCTTAGAGACCTCCTCCTCACCTTCTCCCGCTCACCCTCATTCCACCCTAACCTCTCGCGGGATCGCTCACCCCTCTTTCACACTCCTCTTACCCGTCAATCCCTGTCTCTTCCTCTCCCCTCCCCCTCTCTCTCTCGCTTTCTCTTTCTCTCGCTCTCTCTCTCACCTTTCCACCTACTTCTGTCATCGCAATAATGTACAAAGCTGGCATGCCATGTCTCAACTGTTATTGTATTCGTTAGCTGGTACTTTGTCTACTAATATTTTGACTCCTAACATTTTGTGTCACTGCATCTTTTCATGGCATTTTGCCCTTGATTTTACGTATGAAAAGCACCTAATTAGTGACGTCCCTAATGGCACGTCAGCATAATGACAGTTTAACCGTGATATTGTGCCCGGTAGAATCAGTCATAGACACGCTTTAGCGGCATATAACTACGATATATGAATAGTAAGCAGGGCTTCCGTGGGTGCGCATGTAAATTGCACGTTTAGCATAATTAAATTACCAGGCGAAGATGGGAATTAGCCAGATGAGACGACTATGATAAAGTAACTTATAATAGCTTCGGCGCGATTCTGTGTATAAGGTGTCTGCCGCACTAGAGCATATAAAGCCACTGTTCGCATGTTCGCAGTTATCTCTACTCGACACAATACGGAATCTCATTAGACAATTCATAGCGTTATGGGCTTTGCAAAACTATACCTTTAAGAATATTTGTGACAATGATTCGGGCCGAAGGGTCTGGTATTCATATCGCTCGCCCATACGTAACTGCTGTTGTGCCATTGAGCTAGGCACGTTACTCAGCACGATTTGCTTCAGTCGGCATCTCGTGTAGAAATAGGTTTTTGGTATTAGCGGTTAGGCGAACAACCTCAATGTGTAAAAATGAATCATCCGAATATCATTTAGAAATCAAAGCAATAGAGTTGCCGATCGAATCTCTACATAATTCACGTGGCGACTAAAGGAAATAGAATGGCTATGCTATTGGGCGACTATGGCTTGACTATAGGGTCCATTGCTAAGAAGTGTGAAGTATATAATTGACAGACTGGGTGGGACAAGAAAAGGAATGGGAGAGTAGAGATCCGGAAAATCGAAAAGGTGTTTTTCGTCTGTCATTCACTTCAAGTGTCTCATAACGTTTTCAATTTTATTACGATACATTCATTTTGGATCGCATTCATTCCAGCGATAGCTAATAATATAATTTCTTCCTTGCACGCGTGCTTTCGAATATTACTTCAATATTTTTATTCCTTTAATTATTTGGTACTCGTGGCCAGTCTGAGATCAGCGTATTATAATAGCAAACCTACTGTTTCCAAATACCTCTTTGTCAGAAGAAATATTCTTCACACGCTGTGAACAACAAAATTAAATTTAATGTTATAATCCTTTGCATTTATCCTATTACGTATGCATTTTTATTATTATAACATAGGCCTACAACTATTGCTCGTTCTTGCTAAACGTTCGCAGGATATACGCATGTACGCAATCGATCAAGCATATCATCGTTAACATTTATAACGCGATTGTAATTAAGCAAATTATTCACTCGCCCCCCCCCCACCCCCTTTAAATGTTTTAGCAATACATAGTGTTTAATTAGATTGTCAACTTGAATAGAGCGTGTATACTGCTGCTACCTAACACATCCTGTTCAGCTCATTATACTAGCGCATCTGTGACACTAACCGAGAGAGGCATATTTGGAAAGTGCAGGCCGTTTTACGTGATATCATTTCCTGTCGAACTAATTCTCTTAACGCGCTTAAATTGACTACGTCACGAATTTTCTATGGTCAAATTTGTAAAAATGTTGTTACCATTTTTTTACAATAAAAGTAAGAACTAACGGGACTAAACGTATCGTCAAATTCTTACCTGATAAGATTGTTTCTCAACTAGTTAAAAATCCAAAAAACCTGGACGATTTGATATTATGTTCCTAACATTAATTGCATGCTATGGGCTATGTATGAGTCACGAGTGTATGTTCACATCGAACAATAATAGTAAAACAGGAAGTATAATGCAGCAATTTAACCATAAAAAGTGAACAGAATTACTTGTATATATTGTGAAAAAGTGTAAATATATATATTTTTTTTACTATTTACGGTGACATAATATGGTGACATTATTTATGTAATATGTGTTGTGTGAAATATGTGTATTATTGCACACATGCGCGCGTATATATATATATATATATATCGTAGCTGTTTTCATAGCTGGTCAAATGCCAAATGCAATGGGGGGTATTTCGTGCACAGCGCAATATTAGTAACGTGTTTGCTCAGTAGTGGTTTTAGATTCATTAAAGCGACAAAATTATATATTCCTCTTGCCGCCACGGCATACTGCCTGCCATAATGAACATCCAAGCTGTTCAAGGCCGCGATTTACAGGCCGTGATCCGGTTATATCTGCACGCGCGCGCACGGCGAGCGGACCTTTTCCGTTATAAGATCTTTTAATCAGATCTACAAAAAAAATATTGAGTCACTTGCTCTATTCTAGTACTCTTCTCTACTCTCAAGTTAGACGGCAGGGGTGGTAGCAGCAGTATCAACGGCATAGCAGCAGCAGCAGCAGCAGCAGCAGTAGTAGTAGTAGTATAGCAGCAGTAGTAGTAGTAGTAGTCGTCGTCGTCGTCGTCGTCGTCGTCGTCGTCGTCGTCGTCGTCGTCGTCGTAGTAGTAGTAGTAGTAGTAGTAGTAGTAGTTGTTGTTGTTGTTGTTGTTGTTGTTGTTGTTGTTGTTGTTGTTGTAGCAGTAGCAGTAGCAGTAGCAGTAGCAGTAGCAGCAGCAGCAGCTGTAGCAGTAGCAGTGGCAGTGGCAGTGGCAGTAGCAGTAGTAGTAGCAGTAGCAGTAGCAGTAGCAGTAGCAGTAGCAGTAGCAGTAGCAGTGGCAGTGGCAGTAGCAGTAGTAGTAGCAGTAGCAGTAGCAGCAGCAGCAGCAGTAGTAGTAGCAGTAGTAGTAGCAGTGGCAGTAGCAGTAGTAGTAGCAGTAGTAGTAGCAGTAGCAGTAGCAGTAGCAGTAGCAGCAGCA
>NW_014577150.1:521242-532499 GCF_000485595.1 Priapulus caudatus
AGCAGCAGCAGCAGTAGTAGTAGTAGTAGTAGTAGTAGTAGTAGTAGTAGTAGTAGTATAGTAGTAGTAGTAGTAGTAGTAGTAGTAGTAGTAGTAGTATATAATAATAATAATAATAGTAGTAGTAGTAGTAGTAGTAGTAGTAGTATAGTAGTAGTAGTAGTAGTAGTAGTAGTAGTAGTAGTAGTAGTAGTAGTAGTAGTAGTCGTAGTAGTAGCAGCAGCAGCGGCGGCGGCGGCGGCGGTGGCGGCGGCGGCGGCGGTGGTGGTGGTGGTGGTAGTGGTGGTGGCGGGGGTAGTAGAAGCGGTAGCAGAAGTAGAAGCGGTAGCAGTAGTAGCAGCTGCAGCAGCAACAGCAGCAGCAGCAGCAGCAGCAGCAGCAGCAGCAGCAGCAGCAGCAGCAGCAATTGTGAACATTACTGGCGCCGTGGTGTCCTGTGCATGCAAAACGTAGGCCTACTATCCATATAAATAAATGAATTTTTTATTTTGTGCGTTTCCACGCGTATTGTTAATTGAAGTAAAGCACGCAACTTTTTGAAAATAATAATTACGCTGCGCCATACGACACGTTAATTATGCAATACGCTTGTCGGCGTTTCAGGCTATTCGTCTTGGCTATTTTAGGCATAATTATTTGCTCCAGGTTTCTCCAGAGACTGTAACCTAAGAGAAAATGCAACGACGAGTTGCGGTGTATGCGTGCGCGTGACATAACCTGTAGCATTCGTATCTTATTTCGCTTATCTATATTGTCGCGCTACTGGACCCTGCCCATTCCACATCCCATATGCGGCCCCAGGTCACATTGTATGTGACTATGCGCTTCAACGAACATAGGTATACGTACCGTAATTACGTTTGTAAGCGCTATGCAACGAGTTATCGTAAATAGGTATAGTGTCGTGTTACGTAACGAAGTTCTTCCGCGCGGGAATGCTTAGTTATGACTTAACACCGTATCTTGCGCCTCCGCGGAATTGCACACGAAGCAATTATAAAGAAGACTCGCTTCTTTGATTTGATTGAGTCAATGCCGTGTGTTACTGTGTAAACAGTCGAGAGTATATAATCTAGTAGCATACTCCAAGCAAATAGGCTACTGACTTTCAAAGCGCTGATAACTCTCTGCTTTGCCTCGTCTCGTGGTGTTGCTTCATATATGGCGTGTAGGGGTTTCCTGCCTCACTGAGCGTTAGCTATATACGTGGGCTGTTCCGTCGAGTCACTCACGGTAATTACCCGACAAGCCCGATGCCCGCTGACACACTGCGTGGTGCCTTCACTGCGGGATTAAAGAACAGATTGGCTGTTCATCCAAATTATTGTAGTCACCGGGAACATTGCATTATATAATTATTTGCTCGTTGTAAGCGCTTATATAGCGGCTTCCTGAGAGGCTCTCATTGAGTTTTCTGACGCGGAATTTCTATCTCGCGGACCGAATAAACTGCCCTCGTCTCGTACAGGAACTCTTCTGCCTACATTTGCTGTTCCCGACATATTCTTGCAATAATAACCGACTTTTCGGCTGTTTATTAGCGAATTGACCATTAAGGAATCAGTACCAGGATTTAGGTAATTTCGAAATTTAATTGACCTTCATTTCCGAAAGGGCTTCACCCACGGCTTAAGCAACTCGCTATGTGGCGAAGTAATATACCTCGGCGACATTTGTAGGCGATACTCGCTGCGGGGTGAACGTTACAAAGGCTATTAGTTTCCACGCGATATACTTGATTAGTTGTAGCGTCACAACAATGCGTAAATGCTTTCTTATAAATCAATGGGACGCCTGATTTAATGTATAATATTAAGTTTTAGATGCTTCCTATACATATTACCGCTAGGCGGACTGCTATAATTCGTTGGAAGTGCACTCTGATATATGCGATTGGTATGACCGGCCAATGACGTTATGCTAACTAATTGCAATACTTTAAGACCAGCGTTTCATTATCTTGATCGATTGCCAGCGAAGGCGACGATATACACATACGATACCAAAGACCCCCAAAGAGTCTTGCTAACTACATGGTTGCGGTGATCATGCGTGTATTCGTTCACTTCGGATCGATAACGTATCATACATTTTCAAATCGTACGACATTGTACCTCATCGATCCGCACACATGCGACGTCGTCGATTTTGCCATTCGTCTTGTACTTATCGATCTATTTCCTTAATCAATACCCATATGAGAAAGAGGCGTTGCTGTTACTGGGCCCAGCACCACGTACGAGAAAACGCGCGTTTTTTTCGAATGAAGATCAGAACAATCAATTGATTAAGTCGTCTTAATGCTTCTTAGATGCCGCCCACGGGGAGGTCCGCTTTACGTAAGGAGATCATGTACCCGCAAACGGCAGCTTCAATTCAAAGTTAACGTAAGCGTTGCGCTCCGGACGAGAGATCGATAGATCGTGCTTCAAGGACGTTTCATGATAGATGGCGCGACACGATACGTTCGAACTCTAACTGTTATTTCGTTCAGCTACAGGCCATTCCGCGTAGACGTTTTGAGCTTAACCTAAGAACACAGTTCTCGGTCTTTCGCTACTCGTCTTTAGATAGATAAAATCTCAAGAGCGGATTTCCACAGTTCGGGTCATCATTCCTGAGCAAACTACATGTGAAGTTTAACGCATTCTTCGAGTCATCGCCCGCTGCACCATACCCTATACGCCGTTAACTGTAATTCGTTTACCATGCCAAATTGACACTTGCCAGTATTATATTTCGGGAGTAAAAGAATTACATACAGAAGAATAGGCGTCAAGATGCGGAATATACCAATACTAAAACTCTATTATATAATACAAATTTACGTACAAATAATGTGCAAATATTTCCTTCAACATGGTTTGTGCTATTGACTTTGACTGATTCCATATCGACCGCTGATACCAGCTGATGCTGAAATTGTTGTGCACACTCATACGAACGTTGGAATCGGTCAACGCTGTTTTGCTATTGCAGACATATCTGTGATGTTCGATTATTCGTCGGGGGTGTAGTACGTGTTTTATTCGACTCTCTAACCAGTATAGCCATCCAAGGTCGAGAGACCAGAGGCCGACAACTCTGTGGCCTAGAGCCCTGAGGGCGAGATCCATGAGGCCCAGATCAGGAGGACGAAAAGCCTTAGGCCGAGAACTCTGATGCCTAGAGGCCTGAGGGTATGATCCATGAGGCCCAGATCATGAGGGTCAGAAACCGAGAGCCCCCTACTTGCCCGTGCCCCCTTCTATATGTGTCTCTTCACTTCTTGGCCACGTCTAAAGGCTTCTACCTTTCGACCAGTCAGAAGTCCTGCGAATCGTGCGTCGTCACAATTCCCTAGACCCGCATAATCAACTCTCGTCTCGCATATTATTGAAACCAAATATGTGGCTCAATTATTACCCTCATATAGTCTCTATTAAACCTCCCAAACATGTCTAACGACCTCAGCTTCCATCCGCAAAGCCGTGCAACCATTCCGAGGCGGACACAAGGATCTTACTGCATCTGGCACATGCCGCAGAGCAGGGTCATACAACAGCCTATGTTCGCACGGTGGACAGCGATGTCGTGGTTTTGGCAATCCGGTTTTTCGAGACCCTCGGCCTATCAGAGCTCTGGGTGGGGTTCGGTACTGGTAAAAAGTACCGTGATATTCCAGTACATACCATCGGCTCTAATCTCGGTCCTTCAAAGTCCTTGACACTACCCCTCTTCCACAGCCTAACAGGATGTGACACGACTTCACAGTTTCTTGGATGTGGCTAGAAGACCGCCTGGGAAGCCTGGAAAAGCATGCCGGACCTCACCGACACACTAGTGGCTCTCACACGCGACCCTGACCTCTTCAGTCTGGTGTCTGTACATATGCAGCAGATCGAACGCTTCGTGGTACTCATGTACAGCAAGGGGTGTGGTGCAGCTGGTGTCAATGAGGCCAGGCATCGCCTCTTCACCACTGGAAGCAGATCACTGGAAAATATATTCCACCTACCCAAGCAGCACTGTTCCAGCATGTAAAGCGAGCGTTACTACAGGCACATTTCTACTGGAGTCAGGCCACCTCGGTCCAGCAAGAAATTCCTGACTTCAGTGAGTGGGGATGGCACAAAGATGGCACCAGTACATGGCAACCACTATGGACCACTCTCAGCGACGCTTCAGTGGCATGTGCCATTCTCTTGCACTGCGGCTGCCTCAAGGCATGCACAGGAAGGTGCAAATGCAACCGCGCCGGTGTCCGATGTACGGCCCTTTGCAAATGCGAAGGTGGGTGCGTTAATAGCGAAGATGACCAGTAGTAATACTTTAGTCTGAATTACTTTAATAAAAATGGATTCCTGAATAATCTTTGTTTATTTTTTAGTAGTACACTGCTGAGCTTTAACCTTTGACCCCAAAATGTGATCACTATGTCCTCAAATCGCCAAAATACGATCAGAATCGGATTCTCAGAAGCCACAAATCCCTAAAAAGTGGTATTATGTCTAATTCTTAGTGTTTAATGTTTTTTACCTATAATTGACGTACGATTCACCTCTCGGTCAAGTGACCTCTATCGTGACCCTGACATGCAATATTGCCTCAAATCGTTCAAATAAGGTCAGATTCGGGTTACCCAACCCCGGAAACCGATAAAATGAGGTTCTGTTTGTATATATTGACAAAAAACACTAAAAATGACATATTTGACCCCAAAATGACCTTAAGGTGACCTGGAGGGGTGACCTTGACCTCAAATCACTGAAGTAAGATCAGAATCAGATTCCCAGACGTTGAAAACCCCTAAAAAGTGGTATTATTTATGATTATAGATCTTTTGGATGTTTACCTAGATTGCCCCCCAACACGGGTGGTGGCCATACTGGAATTTGCCAATATGGCGGCCCCGGGGGGCGCCCATTCCGGCGCCCGCCAGAAATCGAAAAAGTATGGTATGGGCAACATCTGGGCCAAATTTGGTGCTTTTGGAAGAATGTGAACCAAAATATCCCTAACACCCCTGACTAATACGCATATACGCTCTCCTATGATACTATTTGTCATAGGAATTAAGATTCGTCCTGTGACAAATATTGGCGAGTCAACTTCGTTGCGCTTTACAGCTGAAATTCACTGCCTGCGTTCATAATAGCGCTCCTATAAACTCCTATGATGCGCACAACACATACAACAATATTTGTCATAGGAAGAATCTTCCTATGCCAAATAGTGTCATAGGAGAGCGTATATGCGTATGTCGTATTTTTCATAGATGCTAGCATAACAGGCTGTTACAACGCAGCGATCACATTAATTGTTTTCTTGTATCACGATTACACGAATATAGATGGTAAATCAATATGGAGATCGCTATTCATATGCTCCTAGTGGTAGTAGGTATCGCATCACCTATGGTTTCCTATTATCTGCTGTTATACGCTAATGACTCCCATGTAATTTTATCCGCATTTTATTTGCCACGAATTAACGATGTTTCTGCAATCTGTAATCAAAACTTATCAATCCTCTCGATCAAGCTACGTAGTCTGAATCACCAGGGATCAGCTGTGATGACAACGCGAAATGGTTAACTAAATTACTATCATACACGAGTGTCTCAAACGTAACTAGTTGAAATTCACGATTCCTGTGTGGGGCTTGAACTTATAGCGAAAACAGCATGTATACGTAAGTGCCAAGCTAAGACTATATAATATATAGGCCTACAGGTGCACAACCTTGAAATTATACGAGGTATAATTACGCACCACTAGCTGCTATTCCGCTCAGTTCCTGGTTCGCTCATTAGAATAAAGACGGATACGGGTTTCCAAGGAATGTGTAACTATGTGTATTGTAGCGGTTTCTGGTCACCGCCACACGCGGCGCTGCGATCGCGCCGTCTGTCGTAGGTCGTCACCTTATCTCGAGGATCGTGAGTTCTGCTGTAAAGCTCAGGTTTGGGTCTCTGCACTCTATTCGGATGCTAGCTCTATGTGATCCTGTATTGGTTTATGCCCGATTGGCATACTCACATTTCGCCGCCTAAGGCGGAATTCCCATTTCGTCTATAGCAAAATTCCCAGTTGATCTACACCCAATGCACTTCGCCTAC
Source organism: Priapulus caudatus (assembly GCF_000485595.1). Classification (NCBI taxonomy): domain Eukaryota; kingdom Metazoa; phylum Priapulida; class Priapulimorpha; order Priapulimorphida; family Priapulidae; genus Priapulus; species Priapulus caudatus. Next base: position 527,343 of record NW_014577150.1, read on the forward strand.
TCCCGATTCGTCTACACTCAAAATTCACCCAATTCCCATTTTGTCTACAATCAGTTTGTCCACTAAATAATCATTTATAAATGTAATGTATGGTTTTTTGATTAGCACACATAGACTAGACGGAGTGGCACACACACTACGACGAAATGGCACTATTACCCATTCTCAGAGTAGACGAAATGGGAGTAGGCGAAATGGGAATATTGCCCATTCTAAGAGTAGACGAAATGGAAAGTAGGCGAAATGGGAGTAGGCCAACTGGGATGTTACCCCTGTACTACCCTGCTGCTTTTCGTTGACTGTTTTCATATTAATTTATCTGGCGCGTTAGGGCCATATTAATGTATCTGGCTCATGTTTATCAACGGTCTATTCTTATATTCAAATTGACTTAACACTACTCAGTCAAGGTATACCTGTTAATTCACGCACTCGAAATGAAACCGGGGGCTTTTCACATCTGAATCTCTAGTCGTATTCGCGATCGATTTCATTCAAAATTGCAATTCCGATTAACAAACGCGGGCTCGTTAATTTACAGTGGCGCGCATCATTCGGTACGCGTAGCCCACCTAGATTTTGCCAAAGATGTCCACGCCTATTAGTGAAGCTAGTTAAAGAGATTGCCAACATGACAGTGGAATAGCGGAGTACACTAAGCGTTTAATAACGATATAAACTCTACGATTACAAGCTATCATGGAACCTTTAAACATAAATGCGCGTGATTGGCTTGCTGGGTTGGGTCTTACCTATTACCATATAAATCATGTACTAGCTGGGCTATCTAGGTCTATCTATACAATTCATGTTTATCCCATAAGCACCGTGATCAGCCTCAGCCTGCCCGAGTAGAGATTTGGGTCTTGGTCCGAGTGACGGCGGTAACGAATGCGTTGCTGTTTAGGCGACCGTAAAAGAAAAAGACGAATATGCGACGAAGACATCGCCAACTAAATACGTCCTGCATTTCCCGACGTTTCTCAAACGGCCGCCCCATTACCGCTGCGGCTACCTTAAAATTGGGAATTTAATTCATTAGTAAAAGTTACATAAGTTGTAACTAGATATGTTTTAATTACTTGCAGACTTTTTCACGTTGCCGTAATCAACGATCACCATGCGCATGTGAGAAACCTAATTATGTCAATAAATTAATTAGTATTCGTAATGAAGTCCGGGAACGCATTCTTCAATGTACTGGGCTCTCGCATGCTCGTCGGTGCATGTTCGGCACAACGCGAAAACAGTTACAGTTTCAATTCTACCAATTAAAGCGACGGCCAACTAGTTTGTAGAGTTTTTCATTATACGGCCAAAAGAGCGTTTTCAAATTTTTCTCGATTACGAAATCGACGTCGGGATGCGGTCTACCCTTGCCCTCGCCCATGCACACGTGCTTCGTCTGATTCGCAGAACCTTTCTTCATGCAATAAAACCCCTTCGCTTCGTTGTAGACCAACGAGTCCTCGGTTATCTTATGCGCGAGCCTTAAAAAGGTCTCTATCTGCCGCACCTCGGACACGGGGTCCGTCACGAGTCTGTCGCCATCGACTATATGTATCTGCTCGCTACGGAACGTCGCGTACCACGGCAGCAAGTAGTTATAGTACAGACTCTGCCGCACGTTCAACGAGTCCGGGTTCACTCCGCCGCTATTGTTCCCCGCCACCGTTTCCTCGAAGGTCTTAGTCGAGCGACCACGGCTGACATCCTGCAGATAACTAGACACCGTCCGAACAAACGGGTCTTTGACCATAATCAGCAGGCGCACGGAATCATTCATTGCCTTAATCCGTGCCGGCACGTCGCCGTCGTAAACGTAGCTCGGCGATTTCTCGAGCGACACTTGGCCGGGTGACGAGCAGCGCATCATGCGTCTGTACCAGTCGAGACCGCGTCGCCAGTGGCTGTTGAAGAAGTTCACTTCGAACGGGTGCGCGATGCGCGCCATCACGTCCGGATGAAGGTCGAGCATCTTGAGCAGAGCGAACGTGCCGCACTTCGGAAAGCCGACGATGACGCACTGCGGCAGCAAGCGCGACTTTCCCGCCGCGCAGCGCCGTCTCTCGCCGTCGCTCGTCGCGTAGATGGGATTGACGACGATCTCACGCGCGCCGCCGCTCGCCGACTCCTGCTGCGACGTCGTACCGAACATACGCTGGTTGACAGTTATCAGCGCGAGCAAGCAAGATGTTAACACGAGTAGAACACCGGCCTGACGACAGCTGACAGTTCGCTGACGGAGAAATTCCATCGCGGTGGAATATACGTGACGGTGGCTATACACTAGAGCATGTTGATATCAGCGCACTATACACATCTGCATTTTCGCTTCTACCCGATACTGTTACACTCGAGCATCCTACTGCACTTCTGGGATGCACGTGTACATATCCGCGACCAGTGAGGTTTGTCTGGTAACGCTAGGACGAGCTGCTGCGCTTTGCTGCGCTCTGCTGCTCATGCGCATAACCCTGACCACGTATAGGGTCAGCGGCCGTACTAGTTTAAATTCGCGCACAGGGAACACGATTGTCTATTTTTGTGCTTTGTAGCGCGAAAATAGCGCATCAGTATTCAGTAACACTAGCATGTTGCAGAGATCCTGCCGATATGGTGCAGCACCTGGCTGTTCGTGTCACACTCTGTCCGAAAACTCAATACTGGCAACATTGACTTGCTACATCGTAATGCAACAAGTGCCGCAGAGCGACAGTGCTCACCTGACGGTAGGTGTTCTGATGCTAAACTCACTGGCAAACAAATCAAGAGCACCCTCCCATCGCAGCGTTCGCTCTCCCTCGTTGTCTCTCTCATTCTTTCTCTTTCGCTCTCTCGCTCGATCACACACACACACTCTCTCTCTCTCTCTCTCTCTCTCTCTCTCTCTCTCTCTCTCTCTCTTGCTCTCTCTTCCCTTCACGCTCTCTCTCTCGTTCGCTCACACAAGACATTGATATATGAGGCCGAACACAAAGGGTTCGCGGATGAATAGATATGATCACGATTGAAAGATGATATGATCAGGCCAGCACCGCGTGTTTGTATACCGATTTAGTGTGCGTATAAAAGAGTGTGCGCTCTATAGAAGCGTTTACGGCCGGTTGTTAACCATAGGAGTGTTTTTCAGTGATTCGCGGAAGTCGGAAGGACGTGCGACGGCAGTCGGGCCGTACAAAGGCTTTCTCGGAAATGGTGTTTACGCGAATTATTTCTGCATCGAGCGTAATGTTCGGTGAACACTCGCGGCAACTCAAAGATTTGACGTGTAAAGGTGCTTCGCTATAAGCTTGCGTGTGGAGAAGCGACCACATGCCTCGCTATATCCGCGCAGCGTGCTTACCTGAAGCCATAGTGGTAGTGCGAAGACGTCATTCACGCACAAGGCAGCAACCACGGTGTGGCAGATCGGCAGTATAATTCCAAATAGCACGGAGAAGTAGGTTTTCAACGGTAGCATCGCGTAGACGAGGAACACGACGAAGATGATCTCCCACACTCCCTCCGGAGCCGCGCGCAGCCAGACCTCATCCTGGCCGACCGGTACCACGTAGTTGACCGGAAGCGATATCGCAGCGAATAGAGCGCCCAGTATGAGGATGATGTAGCAGACGACGAGCAGGTGCGAGTCCTTCATCCATCGCGTGTTGGTGTAGGTGAGCAGGAAGAAGAAGAGCACGCACTGCGCGCCGTAGTAGACGTTCTGTACGGTCGGCTGGCCCGTGAAGACGAGGCTGATGACGGCCAGCGCGCCCGACAGTACGATGAAGAGCAGCAGCACCGACGCGATCGACGACTGCTGCAGCTTGAAGATGTACTTCTGGTAGAGCCTCTCCAATTCGTCGCTCTCGAATCTTCGCCGCTGCAATATCCATTGTAGTCTGATATTGGGGCGGCTCGTGAGCGTCTTGACGCTGTGATCCATGGCTTCAGGCGCTCTATATGCGGCACCGCATGACGCGCATGCCCCGCAGCTGCTGTACTGAGTGCACGCGCGGCCGTGTGACCGACTCCGCGCTGGTTAATAACGGCTTCGTTGGTGGAAGAGCATTCCTACCCGCTCTCCGGCGAGGCGACCGGAAATGATGCGAGACCCAGGCACGGGTAGGGGGGAGCACGTCAGTCAGCCGCGCCTAATAGATATCAGCCCTCACTCGACCACTGCGGAAAGTCTTTGCGTATTGGCAGCGATCTGTATAATACCAGAAACAACGTCGAGGATAGCGCTCAACCTTATCGCGTTCGTTCATCGTTGCCGCGTTCGTGCATTAAATGAGAAATAGATAGACTGGCTGTAGAGGTAGCCTGTCTACTACTATAGCCTGTCTTTCTACTTTGTTGTTCCTTTACGCAGGAGAGCAGAGCCCTGTGCTCACAGGCACTTGGAACGTCTCAATAAATAAAAAAATGTAAATAAACACGAAATGTATTTACTACCAAAGTCTTAATGTTTCTCTACTCTATTTCGCCTATAATCACCTGTAAATGCCGGTCAAATGCTCATCTGCAACACACAAGTACACCGCACGCTAGCTGCTGCACACTGACACATAAATATATAGTATACATGTATACACTATATATTTATGTGTCAGTGTGGCTGAAGGGGTCGTTGTCGTACTACAGATATGTACCCGAGGTACAAGACCAAACCAAAGTACAAGTACCAACAATACAAGTACCAGACCTACCGAGGTACAAGTGTACCAGACCTGTATCTTCTCAGCATATAATGTACCCTGCGTTTACATAAACGTACCTGCCCCTGAGATGGAGATCGAATGAAGACGGTCATGGAGGAGGAGTAGGGGGCAGGAGGAGGAGGAGGAGAAAGAGGGGAGAAGGTGATGGAGTAGGGGGAGGAGGAGGAGGGGAGGAGGGGGAAGAGGAGGAGCGGAGAATGTGATGGAGATCGAATGAAAACGGTCATGGAGGAGGAGTAGGGGGCAGGAGGAGGAGGAGGAGGAGGAGCAGAGAAGGTGATGGAGATCAAATGAAGAAGGTCATGGAGGAGGAGTAGGGGGCAGGAGGAGGAGGAGGAGGAGGAGCAGAGAAGGTGATGGAGATCAAATGAAGAAGGTCATGGAGGAGGAGTAGGGGGCAGGAGGAGGAGGAGGAGGAGGAGCAGAGAAGGTGATGGAGATCAAATGAAGA
>NW_014577150.1:534616-549784 GCF_000485595.1 Priapulus caudatus
TCTTCATTTGATCTCCATCACCTTCTCTGCTCCTCCTCCTCCTCCTCCTCCTGCCCCCTACTCCTCCTCCATGACCTTCTTCATTTGATCTCCATCACCTTCTCTGCTCCTCCTCCTCCTCCTCCTCCTGCCCCCTACTCCTCCTCCATGACCTTCTTCATTTGATCTCCATCACCTTCTCTGCTCCTCCTCCTCCTCCTCCTCCTGCCCCCTACTCCTCCTCCATGACCGTCTTCATTCGATCTCCATCACATTCTCCGCTCCTCCTCCTCCCCCTCCTCCCCTCCTCCTTCTCCCCCTACTCCATCACCTTCTCCCCTCCTCCTCCTCCTCCTCCTCCTGCCCCCTACTCCTCCTCCATGACCGTCTTCATTCGATCTCCATCACCTTCTCCGCTCCTCCTCTTCCCCCTCCTCCCCTCCTCCTTCTCCCCCTACTCCATCACCTTCTCCCCTCCTCCTCCTCCTCCTCCTCTTCCTGCCCCCTACTCCACCCCCATGACCGTCTTCATTCGATCTCCATCTCAGGGGCAGGTACGTTTATGTAAACACAGGGTACATTATATGCTGAGAAGATACGGCCAGGTCTGGTACACTTGTGTGTGATACGTACCTCTATATCGGTCTACATATCTGTAGTACCTGATACGACAACGACAGTGTGGCGGAGAGGGTCTATGTCCCCCAGGGTACTGCCGCACTAACGAGTCTATGGAGTCGCCTACGTCTACTCCCTAACACTAACCCTAACCCTAACCATATCAGATAGTTACCAGGGTACGTTCCGGTATAGCGGTCCGTACCCAGGGTACGTTCCGGCAGTAACCTGAGGGACATAGACCCTATGAGCGACAGTGTGTTACAGATAAGCATTTGGACGGCATTTACAGGAAATTGTCGGCAATAATAGGTGAAAGAGAGCAGAGAAATATTAAGACTTTGGTAGTAAATAGATTCGATAGATAAAAAAATATAGATATTAAATAGATAATTTCGTTATTTATTTAGCATTATATTTTATTGAAACGCTCCAAGTGCCTGCGCCTGTGCTCCAGAATGCCAACATGCCGTGTTAGAATGACGCTGCGTATAAGCGTGAGCCGCTCGATCCCGTGCCACGCTCTCGTTAACAGGGTGACATCATCGCCCGGATCCGCTCCCGCTAGTTTTTGCGAAACACGATCTTCACTACTAGAGTTCCTGGTTTCAACCGGCGTGTATAGTGTGGCGCGTAGACGCGAGCCCCCCCCCCCCCCGTGGGCGCTTATGTGTGACGTCGTTGAGTAAACTCTATGCTGTGAGCCGAATGCAAATTAGATTAACAAACTTGAGACTGCTTACGTTTACGTTTGCCGGCTGTTTTCCGTCTATAGGCGACGTTCGATGGACGACGCGGTTGCTCGTGCAGCGCTCACAGAACATGTGGCGACGATACTGGAAACTTAGTTGACGAACGTCGGTCGTTATATGTGCCGTCCTGCGACATCAGAATACACATTCGTGCGCTCTCGTGCGTTTACTCACTCACGTCTCATCTCACACCGAATTCATATCTCACACCGAATTCATATCCCACACCAAATTCATATCTAACATCGAAGCGATGCTCAGGGATAGAGAAGATGTCCAGTCCTATCTTATCAACTAACATCATCCTATCCAATCACCGTACTGGACATCATCTATCCTTGAACCGCAATCTCTCACACCGAATTCATATCTCACACCGAATTCATTTCTCACATCGAAGCCATATATCTCACACCGATTTCATATCTCACACCGAATTCATATCTCACATCGAAGCCATATCTCACATCAAATTTAATATTCTCTCACCGAATCCATATCTCACATCAAATTTAATATTCTCTCACCGAACCTAAATATTTGCAGCGCCCAAGTCCATATCTCGCGCGTTTTAGCACTGTTGTCGTGTGTCTTGGCGTCGCACCCACTTTCCGCTACATGTGGGCGATGATGCCCGCAGACTGGATGCAGGAAAAACCTACTCAGCTCAGCGATGCATTTGTATCCTTTACGATCTCCGCGTGAGGTCGCTTGGCGGCACGCTGTACGTTGCTGCCGCGCTCGCTGCTGCACGCCGCTGGTCTGCAGCTCTTCTTGCGGCAGAATGAGCGGGTTCACGTACACAAACGCGATTATAGCGAGCGCATGGTGCCGATAGGCGGCAGCACTAGACTGCTTTTACATCAAAATCAAACGGACAGCGAAAGAAGCGAATTATTTTACGAGGCCCGTTGACATCTCGTTAAACAATTTCATTCTGTTTCGCATAACTGTGGGTTATTCTTTACAATATTTTCATGATATCGCACGGATAATACATGTTGCAAGAAACGGCCCCCGGTCGCCCGCCATACACTAGGCTCTATTTACTTTCTGGTAGATGTATATATATCAAGAGTAGATAATAACACAATGTGTTATTATCTACTCTTGATATATATGGTGCTGTCAGGTCGTCCGAAAGAACAGAATACAAACACAGAACAGAACAGAACAGAAAAGAACAGTCGTGTACAGAAAACAGAAATTTGCCATAAACATCTTGTGTCCAATTTGGACCAGGTACATCTCTGATAATACCCTAGCTAATGTTATCCCAGCTACGATGTTGTTTGACTGTTTACAATCATCTAACGTTCTTAGTACCTTTAACGACACCACGCAGCCGGTACGGTTATCGAAATAAAGGTAACCTGGACAATCTATCCGGTGTAATGAAAAATATTCGTTCGCATTTATTGTTTTCTCCAGCGGTATGTCTGTACAGACACCACGGAGATGTGTTCGAAGAATTTAATGTTCGTAGCATCAAGCGTGTTACTTTGTCACTAGACGAGCGGTCGTGGCAAGGAAAAATGCTCAGTTCGCGCATCTAAATGCATAGGTGCCGCGGCAAAGTTTTTTTTTAGAAAAGCAGGCAAATTTGCACATTTCCTAGACAGAATCCGTGCGCGTAATGCATCGCGGCTGAGAAAATCTTCCCCGAGGATAAATAATATCACAGGTCAACAAAAATATCCACGCCGAGTTGATTTTTAAAATACACAGATCGCTGTTTTCCGTAAATTTTGCTTTATTCTCGTGGGCATCGACTCTGAGTGCCAAAATCGCGAGCGCCGCGTTTTTCTGAAATCGCGTGTGACGCACTAGCCTCGCGCGCATTGAGCTCCGACTGAAAGAAAGCTTGATTTCCAATGATAATCATGTGGTTATTTTGCCTAGACAGTCGTGCATGCAAGCGCTAGATCATAATGAACCCTGCGCAATTTTGATGTTCTTTGGAAAAAGTTACAATAATACTGTCACGCAACATCGCTCGTTTGCTCAATGGTTGTATCATGTACAGTGTGTGCTTCCAGGGCAGGTAGTTAAGCCAAGTAAATAGAAAATTATTGACGTATTTTGTTAGACCCGTACCTTTCTAATTAATTTCTTTATTTCTTTACACCATTTCCTATTAGTACGTTCTAATTATTCTAACCGTGGTAGATTATTTAATATTATTTACGTTAAAAACAGGCTTGTTATATAGCGTCAATACTTAGTAATACATGAATTCAGTTGCTTCTATTGTCATTATTATTGCAGAGGGTTGGTTCGTCGGCACAACGACATAATTCCCTTAAACTAAATAAAACTGCCAGTATACAGTAATCAGTGTACAGAATACAGTACGAACCTACTCCATGGTACGTTTCCCACGCCTTATTTAGTACACTATTTCTCCAGTTCTCTGGTGAATGACCTTAAAAAACAGCTTAAAGGCCAAATGTTTGACTTTAGTTCTGCTAGCCTACCCAGCTCGTAAAACCTACGAGGAATGCTAGGTTTGTACGATTACAGCGGCCGGATACCGGTCAGTAACAACTACAGCTATTCACTAAGAAGATCCTAACAGCTTTGATGACCAAATATTATTTTCATACGCAGCCATGCGTATCAACGCTGAGTAATCATGCAACAATATCACCACATTCTCATTAGATCTTTGCACAGGCGAACATGAGAATCACACTTCAGTTAATCCTCATGCAACTCATTTTTTTCCTATAGTTAATTCATGTTACTCATGTGGCGTCGTTTTAAGCAAACGATTAAAAGTCATGGGTGAATAGATTTAATTTTTCATTCGCGTTTCGGGAGGACACACCACATAAACTCTATACGTCCAACCAAGTAACGACCTGAAAGAATGCTACGTTACAAAATGTTGTCATTATGTCAGGGGAAATGTATAGCGTATGTCTCAACTCGGTACTAAGGCAAGCCATGCCCAAAGAATTGCAATATTTTTTCTTGAAATATGATTTTTTGTATAGAGAGGCAAACAACGTTAAGGCCAAAAAGTATTTGCAGGACGTGCGGCTATACGCCCACTGACTGTGTGATTAAACGGTTTCATTACTTTATTACATTGTGTTACGTTAGTACAGTGTATTACATTAAACCTATGATTTTAATACTACGTTTTTAGCTCGCCTTGACATCGTAAAGATGAGCTATTGCCATGAGGTGTCGTCCGTCGTACGTCCGTCCGTCCGTCCGTCCGTCCGTCCGTCAACATTTGGCTACGGTCAACGATAACTCAAGAACCATTTGAGCGGGTTGACCGCCTATTTTGGAGCACGCCAGTCGACCTACTGTCGAGCCACGCCCACTTTTTGGCAAAAATGACAATGGCTATCTAAATTTATTCGATTTTGTTAAATTTTGGTATGTGGATGTGTGAGGCTAGCCCCAAAACAGTTGTTACTCCTATGGGAGAGATGATGTCCTATTACGTTTATTTCGTCTAACTGGTCAACAACTCTACAATCATACCTATATACGTGTAATATTGTGTTTTAGATTCTTCGTTACAGTAATTTGACTGGAATATTTTATTGTTTTTATTTGCGCGATATTCGAAAACCAAAATGGCGATCATTTAGACGTAGGAGATCTCTCGTCAAGATTTCAGACTTTCAGATCTGAAACATTTATTTTCGCATCAAAACTTATGCATATATCATTATCAAGAGTATATAATTGGAGATATGCTATATAATGGGAGTTCTCCCATATATACTCTTGCTTTATATATCCCCCCCCTCCCTCTTCTATCACACCCAAGGTGAGCTACAGTGTCATAATTACATAGTTACATTGACACATTCATTAATGCTTCACATAACATTGTATGATTCACATAACATTGTATCTATTGTATCTATTGTATCTATTGTATATATTGTCTATGAAATTTCACGGTGTGCTAATAACAGCCAACTCTTTTGCCCAATTTCTGCTGATATTGAAAACTGGCTTGACCCCTAGCGAACACAATATGTTACCTTACATTATGTTACATTACACCTATTTACTAACCCTTACTACTTTATTTAACTAAGAAACCGTGTGATAGATGTGATCGTGTACTAGGTTACTGGGTTCGGTTAGTCGCAAATTAATCTAGTTTACATGATTCGTTTAAATATATTAGTTTACGTGATACTGATTGATCATGATCCCAAAACTGATTACAATGAAAATATATGAAACTTTTATGAATATTAACCATGCATTTCTTATTTCGGTATAGTTTCTCGTTAGTTTTTTAGTTATGTATTTGTTTTTGAAATTATCTTTATAAAATTCACGGCAAGTGGTAATTCAAATACAACACTTACTGGTGGAAAATGAGATTTTCTTAAACCGAGTTTATTCTATTGACTTTTAGTTGAGAAGATGTCGAGTTATAGTTTTTAGTGCTAGAGTAAATAGAGAGATAGAAAGAGAGATAGATAGATGACTGGTTGGCTGGATGGATGAATAGATGGATGGATGGATGGATGGATTGATGGATGGATGAATGGATGGATGGATGGATGGATGGATGGATGGATGGATGGATGGATGGAACGACTATCACGAGCCTAGGTCGAGCCGTTTAGATTTGTGCCGCAATTCTGCATTTCCTCCCTATACCTTAAGTTAAGGAAGGAATGTTCCCCCTTCTTTTACACCTCTTGACCTTTGCTTTGACCTTTGACCCCCAGCTTCGACATCCCAACTCGTTTTGACGATCCCCCCCAACGTCCCGAATATCGTGACCGTACGTCGAGCAGTTAAGATTTGTGCCCAACTGTTGACGAACGCACGCACGGCCGGACGGACGGACGCACGCTCATGCGATTCTACAAGCTGCATCTGACTATGTCAGATGAGCTAAAAATGGAACGATGTTTTCTATTATGGACTATTGATATTATCAATACCTGTTCAAACCTTTAGCATATGTTGTAGGTTTATCACTCATTATTTAGGTTTTATTAAATAATTGCAAACGAAACTACATTGGCTCTTTCACGATAATAACAATAATTATTTAATAATGTCATGTTCAAGATATTATTTTGCGATACTTGCATATGCAAGACGCGGTCTTCAGAAATAAATTGCCAATTTGTAACGTCGAGCGTGACGTTACACCAAGACTTGAAGAGTGAGGAGAGCAGACATGCGAATTTTCAGTCAAAACTAAACACGAATAAATTATTAATACAAACGTAGACGGTGTATTCTGGGACTATGGTGTAACTTTGTTCGCGTGGGAACGAAGGAACGTAACAAGGGAAAACAGTCCTACACACAAGGCGCCGTGGTAGTCAACAGAGACCGTCCTGACGATAAGATGTGGCCCCTATTATACCGTAGGTCTGACCTTGCCCAACGGCCAGGATAACTACTAAAACAATGTCCAACCTCGTGTTATCATGTGTCAGGGACCGGACCCTAGCTGTGATGCCATTCGTTACTGTGCAAATATCGCTTTTACGCCAGTCGCACATGTACGAAGTATGCTCGCCCCCATGTATCCTGTGTATTTACAATTCTCATGGGCCGTGTAAGACCTATTTAGATACAGGCGCAGCTACCGTGTGCTCAGGAAATATATAATTTCTTTGCGACTCGACGGCTTTAACGTTGGTCGTTCTAACGTGGCCGATTATTGCCAGGTTCAACGCGCACGCTACATATGCACTCGGGCATTACTTGTGTGAACTGTAGAAACATGGTAATCATTATAAACAGAAGGTGAAATAATTTTGAGAAATTAAAACAATCAATCACATAATTTTATTAAACTCTGATAACAGGAGTAAACAACAGGGGCTAACGTAAATTAAACTCTCACAATATAACACTTGATATATTGACTCGCTTATTATTTTCAAATATTTATTGGACCACTGTCCTTCAGGATTTATCCTATTGGATTTTTCCATGATTTTAACACTAGAGTATCCACAGAGTAAACTAGATTAGCTTTTGGCTTGCCAGTATACATCTTCAGAATCCACAGATTTATCTGCAAGAAAAGTAGACTCGAGTATGAATGAACTAAGAAATGATATGAGGAGAAATATCATTCACACCATTCTATCAACTGCATTTATTGCTTAAACACATCAACAGGGAATAAAACGATTTAATTAGAAACTACCTATGGCAGTGCATACATAGGTGCCCTACTAATGATCGCAGTTAGGACAGCAATAATCACATTCATGCACATCAAATGGTAAAGTCAAGAGGCTAAAGCTAGAGCTATATACATCACCTACTGAATTTACCTATTTTAATAAAAGTATATATAAAATAAATGCAACTACACGTTTTTAAAGTCATTATCACCAAAACATTATAATCATGTGCAGCTACTGAAAATAATAGAGATTCATCGATTGATTAATAAAGCTTTTGTCATAGACAAAGCCATGCTTAGTTATGAGAGACCAATATTTATTACATAAGATCCAATGCACTCTGTGAATGGCGATGAACGAGAACAGGAATGCAAAGTAAATGAAAGAGTACATGGGGGGGGGGGAGCAACTGCAGAAAGAAAACTAAAGGAAAAATGAAGAGAACTGGAAGTGCAAGGTAAGAGGTGATCATAAGGAGCAAAGGGAAATTAAGATAAAGACAACAGAGAATGATGAAAGGAGAAAAAGTGTGATGAATGAACAGGGGTAGGATGACGCAGGGAGCGGAAGAAACACTTCACCTCATGCACTCTTTCTCTTCTACACTTCCTCTTCTCCATTCTAGTGGATGCTAGCTTGATAATGATACACTATAACACGTGTCACGCCACTACACGTAATAATACAATAAAATACAATCTATAGTTGCCAAAATTTCTCTAAAAGAAAACCTAATTTTAAAGCCACGTAAACAGACACCAAAAACTTCTTTTTATCGGGAGACGATTTAGCATAATAGCAAGAGATAAGAGATCTTGAGGGCTTCTATTAATACAGTCAGGCAATGCCAAGGTTACGAGTGTATGTAGAAAGTAATTTCGAGAGTGTGTTGGGTGTCGAAGCGAAGAGAAGTTATTTGGCCAAAATAGGCAAGCAATGTATTATTGTGGTGCGTATCGTTGCCATTTAAATTAAATATACATGTCAACAAGTAGCACTTGGTCTCGCAGCTAGCATGTGAATCGTGATAATTAACTGTTCCTGTGCTGATGTTGTTAGGCCGAGTCACTAAGAAAATGGAACCCCAAATGTGAAATAGTGCTTATTAATAACACTAACAAGTGACTGAAACAAGAGGGAAATTGTGACGTCCCCTCCTCCCCAAAAAGGCAAAAGCATAAAGTACACCTTTAGAACTTGAAATGCTATTATAGGTTAAAAATTATTTATTTAAGGCCTAACCGTTTTCTCTGCACACTAGTAGGATTACTCTCACTGATATGCAGTCTGGTTAAATGGAATACGTTTTCTAGTGCTTATGGCATTAGATGGTCATTTGTGACGCCACATCTATCTAGTATAAGTCATTAAAGCAGATGGGGTCGTTGTCGTATCAGGTACTACAGATATGTACCCGACGTAGTTTTAGGTTGTTTAGTATTATGTTTATATTTTTATATGAGATATGTTTAGGGTTAGGGTTAGGGTTAGGTTTAGGGTTATGGTTAGGGTTAGTTTTAGGGTACACTTCTGTAGTACAAGTCTGGTTAATTTTGTGTATACATATATGTACCTCGGGTACATATCTGTAGTACCTGATACGACGACGACCCCTTGAGCGTCACTAAACCTTGGTTGTGGTGTGATATTTACCAATTTTATTGTCTTTAACCAATTTTCCAATGTGAAGCAGGACATTGCCTTCTGCAGCCTTATGCAGCACGACAGGGGTGTCCTACAATAAAACAAATGTACTTAACATAAACACACATACTCATGGTATCAGAAACTGGAAAAACAGTCCAGTTCATCCATCTAAAGTAATTCGAATTTAAAAGGAATGTACGACTACTAGAAAAATCCATCCATATGCATAGAAACTTTTTTTTAATAATCCATATTAATCTCTTATATGCTCTTAACCCATTTTACTTTAAAATGAATAATGCTAGGCAATTCCAGGGTAGAACCAGAAAGAACAATATCATCATGTGATGCGTTCCATCTATGATTACCACATATATCTTTTTGACGATCTGCATAGCAGTGAGTGGAGAACTACTTTGCTTCAGAGTATCATATATTTGGCTTTCTCTTAGCAGCCGATGCTTAATGTACTCTTCTATCTTCGGCATAGGGTTTCGTATAACAGGGCCATGACCTGAAAATTTAAAAAGTATTTATTCAATTTCTCTCCAAGCAGCAAGAAGAAGGGACTGAACGTTTGAATGCAACGGCTGGTATCTCAGCAGCATGCAACATACAACGCTGGCAGCACGCTCACACGCATGTAGGCACTCTGCACACATGCCGCGTGTGTACAGTAATAGTAATAGGCACACACCAACCAGATTTAAAAAAAACGATATATCCGTTTGGTTGAGCAAACAATTTTATACTTTTTTTGAGCTGGTCATATATGCTGATGAAATTATGAAATTACTAATAAACCCATTACTTGATAACTTCACATTCGGATGCATGGGAATGCATGAAGCAGTGCTATTCAGGTTTTATAACACCAATAACTTCCTTAACTGCAAACTGTTAAATGCTTTTGAATTCTCTCTGTCTTTATCCAAAATTTGTCTTCACACAAAAACAAATCAAGAATTAAATTGCCTTTTTTTATATAATAGCATTAATTGGAAGTTTTAATGATGACTAATTTGGACGTAAAACATCACCACAGGGCGGCTATGCACACTATAACATAGCATTCATCTCACCATTACACTGATGGAAATTAACGCTTGCCCAATCACCCAAGGCTAGTAAAATCAATGATGGCCGAATTACATCAGGAGGTCACCCAAAATGTCAGGGTTTAATTGTTTGCATAGGTCCTATAAGTGAGGTGAACATTCCAAAACCAGATGAGACGGGATACTAGAGAAGCGTTGCCGAAAGGAGGTGTTGATCCCAAGCGCTATAAGCGCAGATCTTGCGCGCAATTCCGCGGCAAGGCGCACGCGACCGCGGGAACGTCCTACGACAGTATGCAGCGCTCGCAGCTATGGATCCGTGCGCCGAATGAATTGGCCGGCGCACGGATCCATAGCTGCCAGCGAAGTCCGCAATTTTACTGGGGGACACAGAGGGTAGACATTTGGGACGTGAACAGTGTTGACTTGTTATAAAAACATAATTTCTCTCTTCGTAACCGAGCTATAGATAGATAGATAGATAGATAGATAGATAGATAGATAGATAGATAGATAGATAGATAGATAGATAGATAGATAGATAGATAGATAGATAGATAGAGATATAAAGTCTGTGCCTTGTATATACTGATGCTAAAGCAGTAGCAGAATGAGCTTACATTGTTCATCGAGCAATATCGTCCTCTCAACAGATTTCCCTTTTATTATTATTAAATCAGGCCAAATTTCAGGATCCGGAACAAAGATCAAACAAACACGCTTTCGAGCAACCGGTCAATGATGATCATAGATTATATGCATTGTGCATCGCGGTCGTTATAGCACGCCTGTCATAGACCGATATTACCGAAAGCTTTCGCGGTAAACTCAGTAGAGATGTGAAGGCTTTACGAGTGGCGATGTATAGGCTAATGCACCATAGGTAGGCTCGGTGTCGACCCAAGCTAACTTTGTCTATTCCGATGTAAGCCGCCTGACCGATAGCATTGTTACCCTTATATATATATATCGGCATTTACCAGACCTGTAGGAAGTGTATTGTCAGTATTAGAGCAGGAGACCAAGGGGATCAGCCTAGCTGGAAAGGAAACCAATTTGCATGCATATAGCAATGATTCGTGTACATACCCATGTAAGGAAATGGAAGTCTGCCGGGCAGCCGGTGGTGGGTGTGGTCAGTGGGGCTGAGAGGGTCTATGTCCCCCAGGGTACTGCCGGAACGTACCCTGGGTACGATCCGGTATAGCGGAACGTACCCTGGTATACTATCTAATATGCCGTACCGTACCTCGCCTACTCCACTAACGAGTCTAGGGAGTCGCCTACGCCTACTCCTTAACCCTAACCCTAAGCCTAACCCTAATTCTAACCCTAATCCTAACCATATCAGATAGTTACCAGGGTACGTTCCGGTATACCGGACCGTGCCCAGGGTACGTTTCGGCAGTACCCTGGGGGACATAGACCCTATGAGCGTCAGTGGGGTCATTTGAAAGGCACCCCATAATTGAGCTAGATTAGCTGGAGAGGAAACCCTATGAAACCTATTGGAAAATGTTCGGCATGGTCCCAGGTATCAGGAATGGACACTGCCAGAATTTTTTAGTGGTGGGGCGCATCCGTCAGACCTAAAAAACCGTTACTCCAAAATTGAGCTAGAATAGCTGAAAAGGAAAATTTTAGTACATTCTTTTTGTAAAGCGCATAGAGACTTCTGTTAGTGCGCGCTATATAAGAATCTAATTATCATTATTATTTATACATGTAGTAGGGGCAGCGGAATGTGGTTCGGTCTCGTGGGCATTCGGTCTCGTGGGCCTTCGGTCTCGTGGTCCTTCGGTCTCGCGGGCCTTCGGTCAAGTGGGCAGACCCCGGTACGGTTATACAGCTGCATGATAGTTGATAGAGCAAGGAGCAGCTGGGAAATGTGAGTAGTCTACTCTTATTTTTTCACATTTTATTGTGTATATTCTAAATTAATGTGTTGTCTATAATAGGTTATAATAGGTTATATAATATGTGATGACCATAAACAATTTGTAAGGCATAAAAACGTCTGCAGGCATGACTGTAACTTGTTAAGACTGATAATTACTATTATCTACTGAGTTAGAGTGTAGTCTAGTAGTAGACAGCGTCTATAGTAAGTAATATTCTATATACAGGCCAGAACAGAGGGGGGCAGGTGGGCCATGGGCCTACGATTTTGAGGGGGCCTATACTCCCCCTGGTAGAGACTAAGGAGGACCCTTTGGTAAAGAATATTGATATTGTAAAGAAAGTCAAGGGGGATAATTTAGCACAAAATATTTTTATTTTAAAGAAGAATCATGAACGATTACTACACATGTATATAAATGCATACATAAATCATATGTATTTAGCACTGATTACAATGAAACATAATGAGCATAGTAGCAGCAGCAGCGCAGCAGCGCAGCCGCCGCCGCCACCACCCATCAGTGACCCTGCTTCACACACACACGCACGCACGCACGCACGCACGCACGCACGTACGCACGCACGCACACACACACACACACACACACACACACACACACAAATTCACTGGCAAACGTCAAGCGGGTTGACTGTGCTTTGCTCCCATCTTCTCGTCGAACCCTAGAGATGAAGGTACGACGTACACAGTATGTTACCGCGTTGTGGACACGTGCCTGGAGAGCATCTCCTGGGGACGGGTAGCAACCGATTATGGGTGGTCTCTGAAGGACAACCTATTGAAGCCAACATGGTTCGAAGGTCCGACCGTACCAGAGAGCTTATTTAAAAATGTCAATAACAACCCAGAGGACATGGAGGTTGAAGGTGACAGAACATATTCCGAGTTGTAAGTAGGCCTACTGAGCGTTTCAGAAGGTGAAGCATGGAGTGATGAAGACTCTGATGTGGAGGTGGAAGACGGGGAGTTCTTGTAGGAAACAACAAATTTTATAGAATGTTACGATCCAAAGTTTGGTCTATATACAGCTCGAATATTGAGATGGTTGAGAACCTTTAATTAGACAACTTGTAATTATATATTTTTTCACTTTTTCTGGGGGTCTGCAAGGGCTAAAGTTAAAAAATCAAATATGATAAATGACATAAAACATGATGGTTTAAACTGAATTTGATAGTTGATTATTAAAATGGATTTTGATATACTTGAGTACTGAATGTAAATGAAGAATAAAAAATGTTTAATTACTGGATTGCTAAATTGGGAGGCAATAATGTGATTTGGAATTTTAAATGTATGCCATATGATGTTTCATTTTATAGAAATAAAATACTTTTGTGTTAATACCTTTTGATGATGACCTTGTGAGTAATATTTTTATTTTTATTTATTTACCGTATGTCTTCATGATGGAAACTGTTCAGGTGATTTTTCTTGTCCGCATGATTTTGAAGACACTTCTTCTTTTTCATCCTTCGCATTATTAGTCCCACTCAAGTGGGGTCGCTGCAGTGGACTATACTGTATATATAACCACTATATATACACTGTATATGAGAAATGATAGTGTTGAGAAGAAGTGCTTTATATAAGGGAATAATGTTGTTTCATCAAATCAATGTGTTGTACATTCGAGATTTGTTAGAAGATTCTATTCTGCAAATTAACAACATGAAAAGGAAAGGTAGAGAGGCAAAGCTGACCGATGGATCAGTGGTTTCCTCTCCAGCTAATCAGAAGTAGATAATAGACTATTATCTACTTCTGAGCTAATCTATCTAAATAAAGAAGACCCGGGTGGGGGCAGTTGGGGGCGTCTGGTGGGCACACCCAACCACTGAATTATCCTGGCAGTGGCCATTCACGATACCTGGGACTAAGCCGAAAATTTCCCAGTGGGTTCCAAAAGGTTTCCTTCTCAGCTAATCTAGCTCAATTTTGTGGTATCGGTTTTTGAGGTCTGGCGGATGCGCCGCACCACTAAAAAATTCGGGCAGTGTCCATTCCAGATACCTGGGACCATGCCGAACATTTTCCAATAGGTTTAATGGGGTTTCCTCTCCAGCTAATCTAGTTCAATTTTGGGGTGCCTTTCAAATGACCCCACTGACCACACCCACCACCGGCTGCCCGGCAGAAAATTGGTTTCCTTTCCAGCTAGGCTGACCCCCCCTGGGCTCCTGCTCTAATACTGACAATACACTTCCTACAGGTCTGGTAAATGCCGATGTGGCAGTGTTTTTCGTGCTGGCGAGACACATTTATGATCATCCATAAAAACCATTGAACTGTACAACACGGAACAAGCCAACATACCAGATAATACCAGGTATTATTAGCTCTTGATAATACTAATAAAACATAAATTATGATTATACCTCAAAGAATACGTATACCAGGTATTATTAGCTCTTGATAATACTAATAAAACATAAATTATTATTATACCTCAAAGAATACGTATACCAGGTATTATTAGCTCTTGATAATACTAATAAAACATAAATTATGATTATACCTCAAAGAATACGTATGCGCGTTCATGCGTGCGCCGTACCAGTGTTAGTGTTATTTTGTGTATACGCCTGTATGCGTACGAAAGTACGTGTATGAAGTACGCAAGGACTTCGTGCGACGAAGTGCGCGTGGTTATATCACCTACGATTTTCAGTGGAGTTGTAAAATATATTACGTTAAGAGGATTTGCTTCTTATTTCTCATTCACCTGAATTATCTTCCTGCCCGCCCACTTGGCATGTGATTTATTTCAGGCACGTGTCAATTGCGTTGAGCCAATCATATAATTTATGTTTGAGTACACAGTAAAGCGTAATGCAAATACAGACTTTCGCTTTCAGGGTAGCTAGGATTAGCTGGGTCGTCAACCACCACATGGTCGACGTTGTGCGTGCATTTAATTTCAATATTATAGTCATAGATCGAGCTGACGAAATTAGCACATGTCATGGTTCATTGTAGATCTTGGCATGCAGGTGTTGATCGCCTTATATGTAGATATATATTGCATGGCTAATATATATATA
>NW_014577150.1:549794-562730 GCF_000485595.1 Priapulus caudatus
TACACTGAAGTGAGTTACGCTAGCGTGTCGAACTGTGCACCGCGCGGCAGTCTAGGTCATAAAGCCAAGCGTTTTTTTAAAAAAAACTTGAAAATGGTACGTAGATGGACTCGTTGCGCCATCTATGGGTGGCGATAACTTCCAAATTAATGTCAGGGCATAAACCAGCGAAAAGGGAAAATTATTTTTCTACACGAAAACGACGCGCGCCGAGACACACACCAACAAAAACGAGCATTTGGATTTATTCTCGCCCTACGTGCAAAGTCGAAAGGCTTCTGCAATCGCCACAGCTCCTCAATTGACCGATTACAGGCCGATTTGACATAACCGTTGAAATTGTTCTAAATATAGACAGCGATTAAGTCATGGTGTCGCCGCTGCGCGGCGTTTGCGCGCTTCGCGCGGATATCCGGGCTGCAGACTGTCCAGTGGAATCACTATGGTTTAACATCTACGAAGACACCAATACAATTTACATACAGCTTTCTAGGATCCTGATACATTTTTGACCACTATCATTCTACTTTAATCAATCAATATTCAAAACTGGTATAGGAACCATTAGGAAAATAGTTGCACATTTGCTCGCAACATTCAAGCTCATAACGCATAATAGAGCACCATGTTAGTAAAAATAAAAATAGAATTCCAAACTTTGGTGCGTCATGCGATAAGCTGGGCTCATAAACTTTTGAGCTGGGGCCCATAGTGTTTTTAACTTCGGAGGCCCACGGTGGCTAAAAAAAAATTTGATAAGTTTCCATCACTGAATTACCTGGATAAATTATATCTGGATTAAGGCCCTTGATAACGTTCAGTGACCTCATGTAGTCATATAAGTCTTCAAACACCTGGAGAAAATTTTAATTGTTTAGACATTGCAAATTCAATTAGCAACCAAGTAATAAAACCACTTGATTATCATAAACAAATGTCAAAATACACCAAACAGTTCAGCTGTGATATGGAATAATAATTAGTTAACTAAACGTTGTCACATTTTTTTAATGATATGTGAAGCCCTCCCTCCTATTTTCTAATGAATATGGAAAGCAAATGCAACATGACAAAAAAACTAGTCAGTCCTCAATCACGAAGCCAACATCTAATGAATATTTGCATTTTGCCATTTCAAACATCAACTAAATTACCAAGCACATGGATACATGCATGCCGCATGCAAATATATGCACTCATGCACTCCAACACACACCTGTACATGTTTATAATATTACATACAATTAACAGCTCACCGATGTACCCTCTCCTAGGATGCAGTCTCCTGAGAAAACTGCATTCTCTTCCTCTAATACATATACCAGGTGGTCATCACTATGGCCTGGTGTGAACACAGCCCTAATAAACACGTTTAAGTTCACAAGGTAATTGTAATGATACAGAATATAAAGTGATAAACAGAATCTTTACATGTCAAAAAATGCAAAGAAACTGAAGTCAGTAATTTGCTGGAATATAGATTCTACAGTATATTCGAGAAATAAAGACAATGCAACTTGCAGGATTACACAGTAATTGATGAATCTAACATTGTGGAATCATTCATTTAGCATGACTTTAATAGACCCATAAACATCCTACATTATTTTGTACTTTGACAAATTATTTTCATGTCTTTCTTGTGCTTTTACAACTATTTACATTTTTCAGGAACAATGCGACTCATGTATGTGCACTTTTATGAGAATGTAGTCACAACCTGTCAACTCATGTTATAGTGGGATACTCATGGCTAGAATGAATCAGAGTGCATAGTTAGATAATCTGCCTAAATTCTGATAGCATGATATCCACTGGACTACTTAGTATCGCTTCATGGCGAGAGAGCTTCTTAATCTTACTAAAACCTGTACATAGTTGATTCCAGTGGGTAAATATAGTTGTTTTTGTTAATAAGTTATGCAGGTTGGTACCTTAGTGTTGCACCCTCTGTAGATATTATAGCCTTATCTTTCAGGAAACTGTATTTTAGACCTCCACCGATTTCTTCATCATCTCTTGCTTGCCGCGGGTACTTTGAGATGCGCACAGACTCTACGCAAAACATATAGCCCATAGAATCATGAACACATCTATACTATAGTATAGTTCTGATGTGTTCATGATAGAACATATCAGTCAAATATCATCATATAAGCCAACTGTGCAGCCAACAGCAGACATCTGTAGCACATTGTAGTACACCATAAGAAAGTGATCATTTTTCACTAACTATATGTATGCCATATACCTTTCAAGAGCTCTGCCACTTCAACAATGCCTCCAATGTGGTCTGGATGCCAATGCGAGATAACAATCTCCTGTATGGCAATTTTATTATCTTTCAGCACATTTTGCAAGTTACTAATATAGTCTTGGATACCTCCTACTCCAGTGTCAAGTAGAATTCTTCTGCAAAGCACAAAACCTAGTTATAATTCACTTTCATGTGCCAATAATTTATAGGTATAGTCAATGTACAAAAGAAAACGTACTATTTAACAACTAAGACCTACAAGTTTTAGGATTAAAGCAATTATATAGTATAAGGAAAGATAAATTAGGTACTTCTACAAGTTGTATAACTCTTACTGTATACAGCACAACATACTTTTGTCAATGGGTCTCTATTCCCGAGAACAGTTAGGCCTATCAAAGTAGCTGTGTAAATGTGTATCGCCTGCCACATACTTTTATTCAGTAATTGAGTGATACTGATAGGGTACGCATTATACCCCAATTATCTTGCACAATATTACTTAGATTTAGATAGTGTGTTTGGTAATTAAAGAAAGAGTAGCCCATTGAAAATGATAATTACAACATGGCATGTTGTGAAAGCTTCTGACACTACTGATTACACTGGCTCAACATTGTGGGTACACAGGAAAGGGTGAGGACGCATTAACAGGACTGCCCATTGCTATTGATTATATGAGTTTAGCATCAGTATTCTTAGGGTGGTCCACAACCTAAAATTAAAACATGTAAAACTGGGAAGTTTAGAGGAGTACTTTAGATATTATTTGAAATTATTTACGAGCGCATCACGAGCGCAAAGCGTGAAGTCACTTGTGGCCGGGGGCCAGGGCCCGCCTTAGGGTCCTGGCAGCTCAGGGCTTTTAGATGCTCTCTGGTGCAATCTGAGCCTTGAAGCATTTTTGCACTAAATTTATGACCTATATTTCAAAATAATTTGGGTTTAGTCAAGAGTCATGAGCGATGCGTCATTTTTCATTGTTCAATTTGTATACTAGTGTGAATGTAACCAGTCAAATGTTATAAAACAATGTGCGAAAAGTGCAAATAAATATACTATAAGGTGAAACTATAATTCGCTATATTTATTCGGATTTAGCGTCGTTACTGAGTAGAAAATCAAATATCGTAATAAAGGCTCCCAATTTCCTTTTCCTAATTGCTGCCCAGGCATCTGCTGCCTCATGGAAGGGGAAGTCCTGAGCTGATGGGCCTTCCACAGACACCATCATAAAGGCATTTAGCGTGTTCTGATTCAGTCTTATTAGAAGTCTAGTTAGAAGGAATCTCATGAAATAGGCTGGTTATTGTGAGCTGTTTTTTATTCATAGCGGATTGCGAAGCGCTATGATATGAGGCTCAGGACAAGTGAAAGTCTATGTCGGACAAGTTATTCGTTTGACTAGTTGCCCGATTGGACAACTAAAAAATTCTAGTTGTGTAATAATAATTTAAATATCAAAACCCCTAGCCCTTATTCATTCACATACCAAAAATGAGCAAAATCCGTTGAACCTGAACTGACTAATGGCAATTCCCATTTTTGCCAAAAAATTGCCGTGGCTCGAAAGTACGTCGACTGGCGTGCTCCAATTAAATAGGACGTTTAATATGGGAGCATAGCAGTAACAACTATACCCAATTTCAAACATGTGGGTCAAACGGTTCCTGAGTTATCATTGACCGTAGCCAAATGTTGACGGATGGACGGACGGACGACGACCCATGGCAATAGCTCAGCTTGACGATGTCAAGGTGAGCTAAAAATGTCTAGGGCATGATTTATTGGTCTATCCGTCAGTATTAGTTAGTTAGTTAATAATAAGGATAATGGGTAGTAATATACGGTGGCGCAGAAGGCTCACCACAAATACAAATCCCACAACACAAATACAAATCCCACAACACAAATACAAATCCCGCAACACAAATGCAAATCCCGCAACACAAATGCAAACATCACAACACAAATGCAAACGCCACAACACAAATGCAAACGCCACAACACAAATGCAAACGCCACAACACAAATGCAAAATGCCACAACACAAATGCAAACGCCACAACACAAATGCAAACGCCACAACACAAATGCACAATGCCACAAGCTACAGAATGCAAAATCCGCTGCCCATGGCCCACCTGTACTGTTTGTACTGGGCGCATTGTATCGAGAGTCGATATATCAGGATACTTACTGACCTTCACTACTCTGATTGTAATACAGGCTGTTTCCCCCGGCCCCCTTCCCGCACACACGCTAGCACGCTAATATGGCCGGTTAAGAAAGTTTATTTACCTTATCATATCTGCGGGCCGAACTATAATGAAGTTAGCGTTTCTAGAATTCTACAGGCAGTGATGAATACATCGTCTAGCAATCAGTCTGTAATACCAGTGTCCAGTTTATTGACGCAAATGATGTAGGGCACATAATTAATTATGCAAATGATGCACGCGGCACGCGTTGACTCTTTTTAACACCGCTCAATACAACTCAATCTTCATAGAGATGCATGAGCTATTCACGTTACCGGTGGCCGGTCGGCGGGGGGGGCGCGTACTGTGTAACTGTTGATATCAGGGAAGATGTCGCAGAGGAGGGGGAAAACGTGAGAGGTGGAGCGAGGAGGAGGAGAGAGGAAGTTAGGAGGAGAGGAGGAGTGGAAGAGAGGAGGAGAG
The DNA here is from genome assembly GCF_000485595.1 of Priapulus caudatus. Taxonomy (NCBI): domain Eukaryota; kingdom Metazoa; phylum Priapulida; class Priapulimorpha; order Priapulimorphida; family Priapulidae; genus Priapulus; species Priapulus caudatus. Next base: position 554,736 of record NW_014577150.1, read on the forward strand.
GAGGAGGAGGAGGGAAGGAGGAGGTGGAGAAGGTGGAGGAGGCTGGAGGGAGGAGGAGAGGTGGAGGAGGAGAGTAGCAGGTGGAGGAGGAAGCGTGGAGGAGGAGGGAAGGAGGTAGGAGAGGAGGAGGAAGAGGGGAGGAGGAGGAGGTGAGGTGGAGGAGGAAGGAGGAGGATTGGAGGTGGAGGAGAGGTGATAGAGAGGAGGAAGAAGTGAGGAGGGGAGGAAAGAGAAGGAGCAGGGAGGAGAGAGTGCAAAGGAGGAGGAGGAGGAGGAGGGGATGGAGGGAGGAGGGGAGGAGAAGAGGAGTAGAGGAACGGGGAGAGGAGGAGAAGGGAGAGGGATGGAGGAGTTTAGGAGGAGGAGAGCAGGATGAGGAGGAGAGAAAGTAGAAAATGGGCTGGAGGGAGGAGGAGGAAGAGAGGAAGGAGAAGGGTGGAGGAGAGGAGGCAAGGAGGAGGTGGAGAGAGGAGGTGATTGAGAGAGAGGAGGAGAGGAGGAGGCGGAGCGAAGAGAGGAGGAGGATTGAGGAACAGAAGGAGGAGGTAGGAAGAGGAAGGGAGAGGGGAAGGAGAATGAGGTCAGAGGAGGCGAGAGGAGGAGGGGAGCAGAGAGAGGAAAGAGGAGGATGAGGAAGAGAAAGTAGAAAGAGGTGGAGGAGAGAGGAGGAAGAGAGGAGGAAGGGAATGAGCGAGGGGAAGAGGAGGGAGAGAGGAGGTGGGACAGATCCTAGGAGAGTGGTGTGATTGAGGAGAGAGGAGGAGAGGAGGAGGAGAGAGGAGAGAGGAGGAGGAGGAGGGAGGAGGAGGAGGAGGAGGGAGGAAGAGGGATGAGAGGAGGAGGATAGTGGAATAAGGAGGAGAATGGGAGAGCGAGGAGGGAGAGGAGGAGAAGGGTAGAGAGAGAGAGGTTAGAGAAGGCGAGGAGAGGATGAAGAGAAAAGAGGAGGAGAGGAGAGAGGAGGGGAGAAGGAAGTAAGGCAGAAGGAGGAGAGGAGGAGGAGGAGGAGAGGAGAGGAGAGCAGAGAGGAGGAGGAGGAGAGGGGATGGAGGAGGAAAGAGAAAGAGGAGAGGAATGGAGGAGGAGAAAAGAGTGAGGTAAGAGAAGGAGGAGGAAGAGAAGAGGAGCGAGCAGGAGAAGGAGAACGCGAGACGGAGGAGGACATATGATCTTGTCATCCATATATCACTATCTTATGAATTGAAGCCAGGGTCCTAAAGCCATCCAATATCACATCTACTAGCTGTTTGTCAAAGGCCAACTTCATACCAGTTTCACTATCAGCATCTATTGCATTGAAGCAAGCGTCGCAACCGTCGCATCCCAATATCAGCTCTCTACTGTTTGAAGCCAAGCTTCTAACCATTTCCATATCACAATCTATTATTGAAGCCAAAGGTCCCTATCACATCCATATCACTCTCTACTGTTTGAAGCCAAGCTTTACAATTTCATATCGCAATCTATTGATTGAAACCAAGGTCCTACGCATCCATATCACCTCCTACTGTTTGAAGGCAATTAAGGTCCTACCATACCATATCACTCTCCTACTGATTGAAGCCAGGGTCCTACGCATCCCATATCACTACTGTTTGAAGCTAAGCTAACTCGTTCGCCTCCATGTGATTAGTAACTGCACTTTCTTACGGGCCAATAATACAGCACTGAATAAGTCTATGGGCATTACCGGGCCTGGCGCGTGAATAACAGCTAATTACTTAGACTAATCGTGCGTCAATAAACTCGACACCCAGAGATGTAAAATTCTAGAAACGTAACTTATATAGGGCGGAGATATATAGGTAAATACACTTTCCCTACCGGCCATCACGCCTACTATGCCTGCATAAGCCTATGGCATTACCTGCGCGTGATAACAGCGCTAATAATTAAGCTAATCGTGCGTCAATAAACTCAAACACCTCGAGAGATTATTGCTAAGACATGTATCATCGAATGCATGTGAATTCTAGAAACGCGGTAACTCATATAGTTCGTGAGATATGATAGTAAATACACTTTCCTACCGCCATATAGCGTGATAGCCGTGTGTGCGGAGGGGGCGGGGGTTAAAAGACAGCTGGTACTACACAATCAGGAGAGATGATAGGAGTATTTAAGATATCCTGATTATCTACTCCTGATACAATGCGCCCAGTACAGACAGTACAGGTGGGCGCGGGCAGGGGATTTTGCATTTGTGTTGTGGCGTTTGCATTTGTGTTGTGGGATTTTGCATTTGTGTTGTGGCGTTTGCATTTGTGTTGTGGCATTTTGCATTTGTGTTGTGGCGTTTGCATTTGTGTTGTGACGTTTGCATTTGTGTTGTGGGATTTTGCATTTGTGTTGTGGCGTTTGCATTTGTGTTGTGATGTTTGCATTTGTGTTGCGGGATTTGCATTTGTGTTGTGGGATTTGTATTTGTGTTGTGGGATTTGTATTTGTGTTGTGGGATTTGTATTTTTGGTGAGCCTTCTGCGCCACCGTAGTAATAGGCCTAGCCTAATGTGTCACCCATATCTGGCTATTTCATGAATTGGTCGATTCTGGCCTTAAGGATACTCTCCACGTTGCGCAAGGGTATTGCTCTAGTGAAGATTAAACGTTTATTGGCGAATGAATCAAATCAATCACTTGTTTTATTTATAGAGGAGATATATCTCTATGGCTCAAGCCAAAAAATTTAATGAAATTTCCAGCACCTAATTATGTTACCACACAAAATTTTGAATTTTTATGTAAAAATGGTATTTGGATATTTCTCACTACCAGAAGGAGTGAGGATACAAAATTTTTGCCACATGTTAAGCACAATATGGACCAAAAATAGCCGCGTAAGATTTTTCTTTAATTTACATATTTACCGAGAAAACTCGAAAAAACTGCTTAAAAATTAAGTTATGTGTAAAAATCGAAAATTTTAGCGAATAAAGAGGCATAACTAATAAAGTAAGGCACTTAATAACAATCCCTGACGGGCTTTCTTACCACAAAATGTTACCATTAAAACGAGTGTAAAATTAAATTAATCCGAGTTGTAATCACAGAGAAATATCCATTTATACATCGGCTACTATGTCAGAAATCGAAACGGAGAAATCAGCGTTTTTTCTATTTTTCACAATGAGTGACCGCCTGTGTGTAAAATGGGTGAACGTATGTGATATATCTATTGTTAGTACTTACTGCGACATATCCATGACTAACTGACACCACTAACTTGGTAAAATGTTCCATGCACCTTGAGAAATTGTAAGAAATTATGAGGTTACCATCGCAGAACGCGTGAACTCCGCTCATCCTGACGTCACAAAGCTAATATGTCAACCAACGCGCGCTATGTACCGCACTATAGTAAGCTAGTGTGTTGCGAGGTGTTAGAACTATTTTGGGCGTGGGATACTTGTTGGATCACTAGCAGATGTACATGAATGTACAGGGTGACCCAAAAAAAATGCAACCCAAACAAGTGTTAATAACTTTTTTGATATTGATGTTAACCCTTTAATTTTTCAGATTTAAAGAGGTGAATAGTTGCCAATCAGATTAAAATCAAGAGTTTTTCAAGATGCCTTGGACTCTTCGACAGAAATCATGGTTCGTGGAAACGTACTTTTCGACCAAATCGTTCAAAACTGTACAAGCACGTTTCAAGAGGGAATTCAATTGGCACACCTATCCAAACAAAGGACTCATTCTAAGATGGATACAGAAGTTCAGGGTGCATGGAACTGTCAAGAACCTCAATGCCAAAGGGAATACTCCCACACACTCAGGGAGACAAAGGAGTGCAAGGACAGAGGAGAACATCACCTCAGTCAGGACCTCGGTTGGCCGCAGTCCAAAGAAGTCGTTACGTTGGCGCAGCCAACAATTGGGCATTCCGAGGGAGTCTCTGAGGAGAATTATCTGGGTCAGCGTTAGCTCTAGTACTATAGCCCGCTTACATTGCCTGGCGCAGCCAGCGGCAGTCAATGTAAGCGGGCTATACTACTAGAGCTAGGTCAGCGTATGTTAATCCTAAATCAAAATTCTCCTCAGAGACTCCCTCGGAATGCCCAATTGTTGGCTGCGCCAATGTAACGACTTCTTTGGACTGAGGCCAACCGAGGGCCTGACTGAGGTCATGTTCTCCTCTGTCCTTGCACTGCCAGCGGCAGTCAATGTAAGCGGGCTATAGTACTACTACTACTACTACTAGAGCTAAATTCAGATCACCTTTTGCCATTTCCTATTAGGTATGTATTTGTCCCCAACAGTGTTTTGGGGCCCGGATTACAGCCTAACACTCTTATAACGTTATTCGAGAGTTTCTCGATCGCCGGTATTGCTGTTAGTGTTAGGTGCTGCATAACCAACTTTGTAGCAACTAAAGTAGAGACAAAACACTAAACAGAAAAGTAATCAGACATAAGTGACAACAACATCAACGAATCATCACGCGGCACGACATAGACTGGCCCACGCTCGACAGTTCTACTCGCGTTACACTGACGCGATCATTGGAACTGTCGAGCGCGGACTGGTCTAGGCCACTAGGCACGACACTGTTGACACTCGCCCCACCTAGTGAGTGATGCTCACTGAATTATTATGGTTTGTTTTGTCGACTCTAAAACATAACACTTTCTTTTTGTTATATTTGAAGTAGGTGGATGTAACCTTAAATAGCAGAGATTAAAAGCAAATGCATTTAATAATATTGGTACAGTATAGACACGTCCATAGATATCTTTCAAAGGCCTAATACCAATCCTTCTGTTCTGACAGTGACACTGACATTATCGATGACATGTATTGATGTAATACTAATAATACGGCCCAAGGATAGAGAACTAGCAGTCTAATAGTAATACTAATAGTAATAGTAATACTACTAGTAATACTATTACTAGTAGTAGTAGTAGTAATAGTAATACTAGTCTAATGCTTATAGGGTCTATGTCCCCCAGGGTACTGCCGTAACGTACCTAGGGTTCTCCCCAGGATGAAATTGAAACAGGGGGGAGGGGGAGGGGAAACTAGGGAGGTCTGGGGGGCGTGTTTTTTTACCGTACCATTAATTAATGCGTAAAATCGCCACCACACCATAGACGGTATTTAGGGTACTTGTATATATAAGATAGCCGAGTCGGTGTGTACAGCAGCAGGGTTCTCCCCAGGATGAAATTCAAACAGGGGGAGGGAAAGGGGGAGGGGGGAAACTAGGGGAGTCCGGGGGGCGTGTTTTTTTACCGTACCACTAATTAATGTGTAAAATCGCCACCACACCATAGACGGTATTTGGGGTTCTTGTATATATAAGATAGCCGAGTCGGTGTACAGTTAGTGTTGGGTGTGGGACAGGTTAACTGTTTGTAATTGTGTATTGTGTGCAGTGCATGCATGGCACGGTAAAAATACACGCGCCGGCCGGTGTCCTGGTCGAATTGGAATTCCTGACGATCGATTCCCGCGCTGGCAAACTTTTATTGTGGTGGAATTTAATCGGGGCAGAGGTAATTTAAACGGGGCGCAACGATTGAAACAGGGGGGAGTTTTCCCAAACGGGGTCTGTCTGTCTTTTTTCTGTCTGTCCCAACGCAACGTAGGGAGAACTCTGAGCAGTGTATAGCAGTGTTGGGTTAGGGTTTGGGACAGGTTGACTGTTTGTACTTGTGTGTGGTCTGCAGTGCATGTGTAGTGTAGGACGTTTACGCATTAGTGTTAGGGTAAAGATACACGCGTCCGGGGGCCTGTTCGAATGGGAATTCTTGACGATCGGTTCCCGCACTGTCAAACTTATTGTGGTGGAATTTAATCGGGGCGGAGGTAATTTAAACGGGGCGCAACGATTGAAACAGGGGCGGGGGAGTTTTCCCAAACGGGGCGCGCGCGCCCAGTTTGCGCAACGTAGGGAGGGGCCTGGTACCCTGGGTACTGTCCGGTATACCGGAACGTACCCTGGTACTATCTAATATGCCGGACCGTCCCTTGCCTACTCCACTAACGAGTCTAGGGAGTCGCCTACGCCTACTACCTAACCCTAGCCCTAACCCTAACCCTAACCTTAATCCTAACCCTAACCATATAAAATAGTGACCAGGGTACGTTCCGGTATACCGGACCGTACCCAGGGTACGTTGCGGCAGTACCCTGGGGGACATAGACCCTATGAATATGAGCTATGGTTAGGGGTAAGGTTAGGGTTAGGGTTAAGGAGTAGGCGTAGGCGACTCCCTAGACTCGTTAGTGGAGTAGGCGAGGTACGGGCCAGCATATTAGATAGTACCAGCAGAGCATATAAATCACTTTGATTTATATGCTCTGGTACCAGGGTACGTTCTGATACCGGACCGTTCCCAGGGTACGTTCCAGCAGTACTCTGGGGGACATAGACCCTCTCAGCAATACTAATAGTATTACTATTAGTAATAATAATATTAGTAATACTGTAATACTAATACTTAGTACTAATAGTAATACTATTACTATTAGTATTAGTAATTAATAGTAATATTATTACTAATAATACTAACATGTCATTGACAATGATAATAATAGTATTACGTATGGCTACTCAGTAAGTCCATCTTTTAAATCGTGTTCATGGATTATCGTTGTCCGCAAATACAGACGTTGTATAACTCCGCTTTGCTAATCTGAGGGTGCGGGTTTATCGCATGCAGTCACCCTTGTAAAAATTGTTGCAATTTTTGTTGTGGGCATTGGATAGGTGAATCGAGTAGCACTGAGGGCGTGACTGGGGTATATCCGACCCAAAATATTAAGTACAGACCTTCTGTTTGTCATTAATGCTTTCCGAAGACTTTATCTCCGTTTCAGAACTTTTTTTTCATGCAATAATTCATCCTAGTAAGAGTAACTTCGATATTTCTGGCCTTATTAATTTCGATCGGCCAATGAAATTCACTTCCGGTAGTTTCGGGTTCACTCGGAAATAATTAAGATTAACCGGACCATAGATGGCGCGAACTATATTTGAACATCGGGAATAGCCGAAGTAACCGAACGTGATTTTCATTGGTTGACAAATGTGAATGAAGACAGATCATTTTGGTATGATGTTTATATTTACCATTAGGTTAACAACTTGATATATTCTTATGCTGTGGCTGCTACCAGGACATCATAGCGTGCATGCACGTAGATAAATGATTCAAGTGCCACGCAATAGGATTTTATATATCCGGCGCATATATTATATATAAGTGCCACCTCCAAACTGGAGGTGGCTTTCCGTGATTGAGATAGACACGGCCGCAGACCCCATTATTGGGGTCTGCGTCGGCTCGGACTAGGATTATCGCTGACCACAATTCATTTTCGCAATGTGCGACATGTGCAAATGACAATGCATGACAATTACAATGACAATGCATGTGCAATGTGCAAATGTGGACAGCTCTTAATCTTATAATCCTTGGGCCCTAATTCCTAGAGACTAGAGTTCTGCGGTCCACAGTGCCAGGGCAGTGGGTCCCACGGTTACCGGGTTAGCAGGTCCTAACCTAGCTCTAGTAACTATAGGTGCGGGCGGACATACAGGAACTTTGCCACATCTGGGACTTTCTGAACATAGCAACCAGCTGTGCCGGTGAAAACAACAGCCTGTCTCCGTGAGCTTACACACGCAATACCCCCATTTCCAAACCAAAACTAAAGCATGATATTAATTTCCTTGCATATATGCCGAAAACTTGTAGTACGTAGGTTGTCACAATCATATATATTGCACAGATAAGAAAAGATATTTTTTTGAGCTGCCAAAATGACATAAGAGTCCAGAGAGGCGTGATAAGTCATAAAGATACAAGAACGATTAGACTAGATAGAACACAAGAGACCATAAGCGAGAGAAAAAAGAGAGAAAGAGAGAGAAGAGAAAGAAGAACACTAGCACCTTGTGGATTTTTGTTATGCTCTTAACGTTTCAACAATATCGACTACAGAGAAAGAGAGAGAGAGAGAGAGAGAGAGAGAGAGAGAGAG
>NW_014577150.1:564994-569994 GCF_000485595.1 Priapulus caudatus
GAAGCGCCGAGAGGGAGAGAAAGAAGAACACTAGCACCTTGTGGATTTTTGTTATGCTCTTAACGTTTCAACAATATCGACTACAGAGAAAGAGAGAGAGAGAGAGAGAGAGAGAGAGAGAGAGAGAGAGAGAGAGAGCAGAGAGAGAGAGAGAGAGAGAGGAGAGAGAAGAGAGAGAGAGAGAATGTGAGACAGTGAGAGTGAAAGAGAGAGAGAGGGAGAGAATGAGAGAAAGTGAGAGTGAAAGAGGGAGAGAAAGAGCAAGAGATAGAGGGATAGGGAGAGGAGGGGCAGGAAGGGGGAGGCGGGAGAAAGAGAGAGATGGTTTGAAACTATTAGTAAGAAATATGGTCTATACTAAATGTATAAAAAAATGAATTCTATGGCGTTTCTTCTAACCTTAACACATTCTCATTACAAAATAAGAAACTAGCCCACATTGTACTTACAGATGATATTGTATAGAAAAGCAGCGCTTGCAATTTTCCACACGCCATGTATCGCGGGTTGACGTAGCGTAGCAGTTAAAGAGATTCATAAGCTGAGTAGGCTCACAGGCAAACCTGCTAGAAAAAAAACAATTGAACAACATGACAAAGTTTGTCTCATTAACTCCTGATATAATATATATATATCTATTTTGCTATATAATGAGTCATTTTGACTTAACATGACAATCTATTTCACTAACCAGCATGGCTTCTTGCCTTCAATGTCTTTGCAATGGTTTTATTGCTAGATTTACAGTAAGATCATAAAGTAGCGCTGCCAGAGCATCCTTGTGTCAAAAATAGGCCAAGTTACCATTACAAGGATTTTTGAGATTATGTTAAAGGAATAATATGCGTCATTGATTATGCAATGTTGACGAATACTAGAGTAACTGGCACCTTGTGTAGTTAATAAGTACATTACCTTATAGCAAACGCATAGTAGTTTGTACAATTAATATCACTGCTGGTTACTAAGAAATGTCTAATTGAAATCTGCAGTCCCAAAAATCATGTTACGTTTACAGTTCAAACCGCTGCCGGCGAAGCGGGGTGTGATACAGATTTATAGTGCTCGGACATTTCCGCACGCATGCCTTCGGCCGTACGCCAATGCTATATCGAGTGATTTTCGTTAAAACGATGGACGCTCGTGAATAAGGAACTTTCTTGGTCAGGGCTGTCCACGCCCGTGGCGTCCGTTGATTAGTATACGTGTGTTTTACTCTACTGTCCATGTTTTAGTCTGTGGCCGTGATTACACCGCTGACACCTCCGTTATCATTTCTAGCGTCCAAAACATACAGACCCTCACACGCACACGCACACGCACACGCACACGTACACACAGTGGACGCACACTCAGAGCACGCACAGCACACGCACACCACGCGTGACACACAAACACGCACACGCCTATAATCGCACACACATGTGACACACTCACACGCACACGCCCACGCAATACGCAACCGCACACACACGAGGACACACAAACACGCACGCGCGCACACGCACGCCACACATGCACGCTCGCACACACACAGCGCACACACACTCGACACACAGTGACACACTCCACACGCCACACACGGACGCCACGCGGCACTGCACACACGACACCGCGTCTATATATAGTAGTTACCTGTCACGAAGATGCATCAGAACAAAAATTGCGAGAATTTTGGACGGACTCCAGTGCGTACCATTTAATTTTACTCATTATACATTTAAGTGCCAGTCACGCCACTATCCATCCATCCATCCATCCAGCTATTTCTCTCTCCCTCTTCATCATTTTCGCCTCTCACTCTTTTCCTCCCTTCCATCTCAATGTATATAAATATGTGTCTAGCAAGCATAGCAAAGTATCATGCATGGCAGCTAGGCAACAGGCTGGTCTCATTTGTTATAGCCAGATGCAATTACCTGCTGTGTCATGATCATTGTGACTATACATATTCTCAGCCCACAGAAATGAGTATGACATTACTCTATTATGCAGGCATAATTTGATTTGAAACTGTTATAAAGATAAACGTATCTACACGACATTATAAAACGTGCTTTGCATTATAAATAACATGCTGTTTTACAGTTTTGATGACTTTGACATCCGTGGAAGCAACGCACATTCAGACTACTTTTCCAAGTGCACTTCTGACTACGTGCAGTTGGGTCCGAGCCACAAGCAAGGCATGACGAACAAGTACCGCTACTGCAACTCTTTGGGAGATGGTGACACCTACCTACCGATGCCGTTTCAGTCCTTCAGAAATCAGATGTGGGTGAAGTTCAAGAGCAGGCACTCGGGTGGCCGGGGCTTCCAGCTTACATACATGGTCGGTGAGTATTCTGTTTCACAGGAACCCATGTTTGGTTCATTGATAGTTTGGTCGCCCGTGTTTTCTAAAACTTGATAATCATATCTGATGATAATGAGTAGAATAATGAAATGAGAAAGAGCATTGCGATCTGCCTATTCGTGTCTATTCCTTCATGGTCCATTTTACCCTGAGAATGCTCTTGTGTTATTGAGAATATGTGAGACGTTTCCGTTCAATATTTATCTCTATGAAGGGCTTCAAGCTAAAATTCGAGGTTTTTATGATAGAAAGTAGTTTGTTTTTCCACCGTTTTATTACCTATGGGGAAAAATATCATGTAAAGAGTAAACCTGCTAATGTTCTTCTGCCACTTATTCATCTGATTTCCATTTTAATCCTTTATTCAACAACCAGCATGTTGTATATTCGTGAAATAGAGGTAGATATTATGATGATAGCTCAGTGTTGAATATGTTTACGCGTTGGAACATTTTGTTTCACTGACATCACATATCTATAACATTGTGATTTACAAATGTATTGTATTGTGTAATATATTATACATTGTAGTGTACCTAACTAACTAGCTAACTGCTACTATTGCTGAGAGTAACCACAGTTGTTGTTTTTTATTCCTGCATGTATACAGGCCAAGCACGCAGCATGGGATGCCCTAACAACTACCACTGTGACAACAGGAAGTGCATACTTGCTGAGTGGAAATGTGATGGACAGGACCAGTGTGGTGACAACTCCGATGAAATAAATTGTAAGAGACTTAGCTATTGCTCTGGCTCCTGTTCTTTGAGAGAAGTGGCATTCACGTTGTATATGTGTATACATCTTACGTTACATGCCAATTTAGCAAGTAGTTTACTAATAGTGCTTAGAATCATGTAGTCGAGCTATTTCTAAGCTTAGGGTTTGTTTGATCATTTATTAGTTGAAAAAAAGTAGACATGTTTTTACTGAATGTATCTACACTTTTGAAGTTCATATACTTACGTTTAGAAGTGATTAGTAGAATCAATTATATTCTGAAATAGATATATTGAATTCGATGGTTATTGAATAATATTTATGTTAATGTATGTATTATTGTTAATTTATAAATTTTCTTGTATATTAATGTTTCCTTTGGTGAAAAGAATAAGTCAAGCTAAGTCACGTAGTAAAATGTGTGCCGATATAGTTATGAATGGGTTAAACTCATTTTTTTCTATGGAATCATGAATAGAAAAACTGAGTTTCTAATTTGATTTGTGATATGCTCGTATCTCCATTAGTAAGTCTGACATTTTCTCACACGTATTTAGGCAAGTGTAGTGCTGGAAAAAAGCAATGTGGAAATGAGGAGGAAGACTGCTATAGTGCTCAAACGCAGACATGCGACGGGACGTTGCATTGCTTAAATGGCAGAGATGAGCGTGGGTGTGGTAGGTAACTCATCTTGGCTTATAAATGATTTATTTGGTTACAATTATCATTATTAACCCATTTATATTCTTTGACTATTTAACATCTTTCTCTGTCAGTTCTATATTTCATGTGTTTGACACTTGTGCGCACTTTGATTCTTGGCCCAGGGCAGGCCACACTATGGGCAATTACGTATTTAGTACGTGTAGTGAGTGACAGTGTAGTGTGGACAATCAAATACAGGTGCTGGCATATGTTTAGTAAACTAATCCTTCATAAGGGTATGCATGGTCCTGGAAACTCTTTTTCCAGGTTTAGAAATTCCTGATGAAATCTGCAATAGTCTTTTAATAATCGTAATCCTAGAAAATTCTTAAAGTTGAGCATGTCTAAAATAATGTTTCGCCTTAGCTGTGCGGACCCTATATCTGCTTTGTTAGTTTTTAAGCGTGCATGTCTTTTTGACAGGCGTGTGCCCTTCCGACATGATCCGCTGCAGTAAGGTTCAAGGCTGCTACAATCCTGAGGACCGCTGTAACGGCGTGCCGCACTGCGCTGACAAATCAGATGAGGCCAACTGCTCGGCTCACGTGTGCTCGCCAGAGCGAGGGCTGTTCATGTGCAGGAATGCGCGCTGCATCCAGCGCAGCTGGACGTGTGACGGCATGGCTGACTGCGGTGGCGACGACACCAGTGATGAAGACAGCTGTGAGCATATATTCACACATACATGGGTGGCTGGGAACCATCTATTTCCGTCTCATTTCTGTCTGTCTGACTGGCTGGCTGGCTGGCTGGCTGGCTGTCTGGCTGGCTGAGACTAAACATGGAAATAGAGTAAAACACACGTACTAATCACGGACGCACGTGGACAGCCCTGACAAAAAGGTCCTTATCACGAGCGTCCATGTTTACGAAATCACTGATGATAGCATTGCGTACGGCCGAGCATGCGTGCGAAAATGTCCGGAGCACTATAAATCTGTATCACACCCGCTTCGCCGGCAGCGGTTTGAAACTGTAAACAACTGATTTTTGGACTGCAGATTTCAATTAGACATTTCTTAGTAACCAGCAGTGATATTAATTGTACAAACTACTATGCGTTTGGCTATAAGGTAATGTACTTATTAACTACACAAGGTGCCAGTTACTCTAGTATTCGTCAACATTGCATAATCAATGGACCTATTATTCCTTTAACATAATCTCAAAATCCTGTAATGGTAACTTGGGCCTATTTTTGAACACAAGGATGCTCTGC
>NW_014577150.1:576334-578620 GCF_000485595.1 Priapulus caudatus
CTGACTGACTGGCTGGCTGGCTGACTGGCTGTCTGGCTGGCTGGCTGACTGGCTGGCTGGCTGACTGGCTGTCTGGCTGGCTGGCTGACTGTCTGGCTGGCTGGGTCGCTGGTTGTTTGGCTATTTGTCTCTCTGTATGCTGCTGCCAGATTTTACCATGTTATGAGTGAATTCATGATGTAATTAATTTATTTTTAATTATGCATTATGATCATCTATATAGATATTCGACCATAGCAAAAAGTGTAAATTAGAAATAGTTCTCCCTTCGCCATGTTGTTAGTTCTTTACCATTACGTCTTTTAGGTTCCGTTGGCGTGAAAAACAGTGTGATTGTGGCAGCTATCATTGGGTCCCTGATCTGTAGCCTGCTGCTGGTCACATCTGTTGCCTGCACTTGCAGGCTGTATAGTGACCGAGAAGGAGGTAGTCTGCGTTTGCCAAGACATCTGCAGCATGTGAGGTAAGGTGCTGCCTGCAAACATGCACTTACACGAGAGAGAGCTAATTCATTCTCACCGAGACAAAGTAACTTGACACCTGTGTCGTTGTTATTACTGGAAATATTTCGATGTTGGTAATTGGTATTTGATAATAATTCGTAGTAATTGCTACCAATTGCTACTTGATCCTGTAGGTTAGAGGAGAGAGTATCTGCGAGGGACCTGCCTCCACCGTACAGCATGGCTGTCGGCGAGGTGTACCAGGCGCCCTTCGACGACAACCGATGCTCCATGCTCGACCACTTCCGCTGGTCGGTGATGGGGCGGCGAGGCCGCGCGCGATCCTCTCCCCACTCGAGCCGATCCGCCTGCTGGTCGGCGCGCCTGCCACCGCAGCCTCGCGCCGCCACGGCGCATCTCTCGCCGGCCGACGCTCACGTCGAGGCGTTTCTGCTCACGCCGAGCGGCGGCGCGTCGGAGACAGTCGAGCCGGGCGGCGGCGCGGTGGACGTGCACGCCGAGACGGCGGCGCGGCACGCGAGCGCGCGGCGCCACCGGAAGCGGCACCGGCGCGCGGTGGCGCGCGGCGGTAGCACGTCGACGGCTGCCGACGACCGGCCGAGCGGCAACAACGATGGCGACACGCGTGTCGCCGCGGCGACGTTGTCATCGGCGGGCGTCGCGGAGGACCTGCGTGAGCTGCTGAGCGAGTCGGAGGCACTGGCCGCGCTGCGCCGCTCCGTGCTGCGCGCCGAGCTTCACTGTGATACGTCGCCGTCACTGCCGCCGCGGGCTAGCAGGGGGCGCCACGCGGCGGCCGCACGCCCGGACGCGACGTCCGAGTGCCGTAGCGCGTTTTCGACGGGAGGCAGCCATAGTCGTGGTCGCACGGACGCGGCCGATGATTGCACGTGGCTCGATCAGCGGCAGCGTGGCGGCGTGACGGATAGGCAGGCGGAGGTGAGAGCTGTCAGCGATCCACACATACACACTGGCGGCAGCCGCCCAGTGACAGGTAGCACTTCCAGCGACGATGTTCAATTGTTAGAATCATAACCGGCGTAGGTACTCATAGGGTTTATGTTATCTCGCACATTTTAGGCTCAACTGTTGAACCGATTGCGTGGTAAATCGCAGTTATGCCTTGACCTTCTGTTTCATGTTAATATATACAGAGTAAGGTAATAAGACATTTGTATAATCGGCTTCTGTTAATGTCCATGTATCGGAAATCATGTAGGTAGTTTTCTGAAACCTCGTGTGACAATGAGAATAATATTATTGCAACGAAATGTGATGCTATATGTTAAAATCTATTATTACTAATATATCTGCGAGTAAATTGCAAATTCACTCGCAAAAATGTACATACATACACTTCTGTTCACTACTGTGTTTAATGCAGTAAAATAATGAACTTAACCTAAACCTAACCTATGTATGCAGTTTTTTGTGCAGACTGTGGTTTGTTGAATATTGACTGCAAAAACTTGGTTTGTGCCTCATGCTACACAGTATTATTCCTAGTCAAATATAAAGTGACTGAATGTTTTGACATTTCGTTGTCTGGGTTGCACAGGCAACAGGTTGTCTTAATAAACTCATTTGTATTTCAGTGTAGCAGGAGATGTAGTTATACAGGCTATCATTCACTGTTTCAGGTTATATAGGTTTAACAATGTGCTGCAGCCATTTTTAATGTTTCACACAGCACTCATCAGAATATTTTGACGATTTATTTAGTTTTCATTCTTGATTTTTAGCTCATCTGACATAGTCAGATGCAGCTTGTAGAATCGCTTGATCGTCCGTCCGTCCGGTCGTCCGGTCGTCCGGTCGTCCG
>NW_014577150.1:578630-596130 GCF_000485595.1 Priapulus caudatus
TAACCTTTAATATTTTAGAATTATATAATTGTCAATATAGCTTTAATTAATAATTTTTTCGCTGTCGTGTTCTTTTCTACAGATAATGAGTAAACGCAGTTACAAGTAAACGCAGCCTTTAGTACCTTGTTTTTTGTAATATGGTCCAAATTGCCCTTGGCATCATCAAGTTCGGCTTTCAGGTGGGATTTTTCCTTCTCAATTCTGAAAGAAACGTTTTTAGTAATACAGCAACAATACATAAATGATAAGACATCCCGTCGTTCCGTCCGTACGCACCGAGGATAATATACATAGGTTACATAAATGTTAACTTGTATCTTCTTCAACAAGTAAGAGATTTAAAACGCGATATATACTTGGATTTCGCCTTCTGCAGTTGATCGATCTGTTCACATGACACTGCGGACATCTCAGCATAGTCGACTATCGCATTGCTGCTTCTTGCGCGTGGCAGATACGGTGGCTTATTTTGCATAGCCTGTTCGCTTCAAGATCACGACGGCCAGCTTTGGCCAGATTCAGCTCGCGCGCTTCTTATGTTTAGCTCTACTTGGGCGCTGGCTGGCGCCGCTGCGCTCTTCCAGGCGCACTCATGCCAGTCCAGGCACTCCTGCACACGCCACCGGCTCACCGCATAGCATCAGCACGCTAGCCTCTCTCTACTTGGAGGCGAGACTGCACTCTCTGCTTACGATCCCCCTCACTCTTCCCCTCCGCAACTGTTCTCTCGAGAGCTTCGGCCAGCCCTGGATAGCCTCCTTTAATTATTCTTCCACCTGCATTTGGTGATACGATATCCCCTGCTCAATGACGCTTCAACACTTGCTGGTTATCATCGTTATTCATCCATATATCCATCCTCCATATAGTCTCAGATGCAATCTTCTTTGTCCCTTTCCTCAATGCGAAACATTTTTTCCAGCTCCTCCATGGCCCTCGCACCACGTTTCCTAAAACTCTTCACAGAATCAGCGCTCTTCGCAGTCATACTTGAGATTTCACCTTCACGATGGCTTTTCTCTTTGCTTTTCTCGATAGCCACCTGATCCATATGCCACCCTTGCTTCTTCCATCTCAGCGCTCAAGGTTTGGTCCTCGAGCTGCGTCA
This sequence comes from Priapulus caudatus, assembly GCF_000485595.1. Lineage (NCBI taxonomy): Eukaryota > Metazoa > Priapulida > Priapulimorpha > Priapulimorphida > Priapulidae > Priapulus > Priapulus caudatus. Next base: position 579,742 of record NW_014577150.1, read on the forward strand.
CAGCATGTCTGCTCCGAGTCACCGAAGATTTAAGCCTTCAGCTGTGTTTTCAGATGTTGCAACCTGTCCTCTTGCTTTTTGAAGTATAGTCGTAGTTCCGGCTTGAAAAGTAGAATACATCTTAAGCCATCATACATTTCCCATGACCATACCATCCATCCATGCCCATCCATACCACTTTCCATGCCATCCATCCGTTAATGGTTGTGTTTGGGGGGATGAGTGTGCGTGGCGTGGACGTGTTGTCGGGGCGCTGGTTACGTGTGCGCTGTCGTCGCGTCCGCGTATATATGTGTTGCCGTGCATTCAGCGTGCGGATGGTTGCCGGTGCGTCGTGCGTGCGTATATGTGTTTAGCACATGGCATCATCAGCGATACGATCATGATCCTTAGCGTTGTATTTCTTATGCGGCTTGTTAGCTCTGATTCTCTATGTACCTCGCAGATAATATTACGGTGTTTACAATTAACTGGCAATCGGCGCGTGGGCAGGCTAACAGCGTATGGCAGAGACACAGTATTGGATTTTGTGTGTGTGATGTGTTTAGTAATTATATAGTAACATCCACGCAATACAGTTAATACACTCTGCATAAAAACCGTGATTTTCTGTTTTAGGTGCAGTGGTTCTTTAATATAATGGTATATTGAGAAATCAGCCTGAGAGGATTCTTAAAGAGGTCTTATTGGGGGGGGGGATAATTGTGTTATTACATATCGTATATAACATATGATTAGTAGATAATATTTAATACGCTCTCACAGGTAGGTATTTGAGGAATTTTCCAGGGGTTTGCCCTATTAATTCTTTCCAGTATATGTTGTGGGGCGGATTTTGACGAATCAGAGATTGAGGGGAGGATTGGTGAATATTCTGAAACTATATCAATAGATAGACGATATATGTACACAATTATCTCCTCCCCAAAGTGAGAGCCTCTTAACGAAACCTGGCTTCAAGGCTGATTTCTCACTAAGTACCATATATATTATACTAAGAACCACTTCAGGCCTAAAACAGAAAATCACGGGGTTCTTAATACAATTTTGTTGAACTACATGTTGTTAGTTTCGCAATGGTGTAGCACACAAACTTGGATGGTGGCTCCCAGTTTGCTCAATTTGTGGGTATTTTTTTAAAATATAAGAACCTGTTTATTATACAGGCTGAGTGAAGAGGTTCTTATATAATAGGTGCTTTATTGGTCCAATTTCAGCCTGGAGGATTTCTTAAATCGGTTCTTTATATCGCGGGGTAAAGTTTACTGTACTGTATAGGCATTCGATTAAAAACCAACAGTCAGACAGTGTTTTGAGTATGAAATTAATGTGAGGGTAGCAAACTGCGTTGTTGTAACTGCGTAGGTTGAAAAAATTTCCGCTGACTGGGGTACTAGCATGCTCAGGCGTATATTGCTTGAAACTGTGTTTTTTCTCACTCTAAACACATGACGTTAATGTAGTAACCCCATTCACACATCGCCAAGATATACACGCCCATGGCAATGGCTATAAACGCGAGCTATAAAACAGAATTCGCGTTTCTATTGTTTCGCACGGTAGCGAATTTTGACAAGTGTGTGGCAACTAGTATGACGTGTATAAAGTGGAGACTTATTTCGAGGACAGCTATATGAGTTGCGCGTCCGGGCAGGTACTGAGGCGTAATCTACAAAGCAAAACACGCTAGCGGAGGAGATCGCCACGTGTGGCTATGGGACGGCTGATGCGGATAGGCAAGCAGAGAAGGCAGCTTCGAGCGAATATAAATGCGGTCATTATGACGAGAACTCGTGGCAGAAATAACGGACACTGCGCTGCCGTATTGGGATTCACTCAGGTTACCACCCTCTTATTATGTTGTAAGTCACTGTTCTATCCAAGCAAATTGCGAAAGGGGAACCTTTACGTGGTGCATTTATTTTCTAACACTTATTTGACGATCGTTTGATCACATAAGCTATATGTTGAATTTTGAACTTCTATCTAAACAATTCTATAAGCCGAGATAACGAATAATGGGATGAGTTTTAATGTTTTTATTTTGGCAAGAATGGAGTAATAATTTTTATTACAGTTATTATCCCTTAGGCATTTCAATTGGTCTTCCTTCATAGTACTAGTCGCAAAGGTATTCTGTCGTCGACCGCAATATAAGCTAACGGGTGGAAACTGTAGTTAACGGTAAAAGTGAAGGTGTAGATCGGGCCTGCAACGTGTGCGTGTGTCTGGTCTGCCTGTGCGTAAGTGTTCTTTAAACCTGGGTTCACAAAAGGATTTGTGGCACCTGCTTTTCAAGGTCGTTAGGTGATATGGGCTGGTGTAGTAAAGGCCTGAAGGAATGCCCCGGTACTGGTCCTCATGGTTGGACGACACATAAATGAACGTAGCTCAGGAGCCAGAATGATGAACTCAGTGGTCACGGTAAGATAATAGCAAATTTCTGCATTGAACCTGAAGCGATGCGACATATATTTCCTGGTTGGAGATGGTTAGATCAGAGGAATAAATCCGATATAGGGCAAATTCATACGCCTCGTAACCGCGAGAAGTGATTAATGATGGATTAAATGGCTGACTACATGCTCGTGATAATCTATTATGGCAGCTAAGGTGCGGCCTATTTCCCCGAGATAATTGGCTGATCGACAGATGCGACAAGCCATTAGCGGCAACAGACAAATACAGTGAATCCAGAAGTATCAGAGAACTAGTGGTGACGATACGAGTGAACAACAATCGGACCTCGACTGTGAAAAACTAATTAATTACCACCTTTGTAGAAAGCTCATAGCGCTACAATTATATCTACTGTTTATAAAAACTATCTAGTATCGAAATACTCAGTTTTATAGCATTAAATATATGCGTACACATAGCAGCCTACATTGGTGAACACAAATTCTCCCCTGACAATTTCTCATGCAAATCCAGCATTCCTACTAATCGTCTTCCACAACTATGCGTTGGCAGTATGGACACCAATTCGCTTATTTCCGCAAATAGGTAAATATCTGCGCCAGGCGTTGATGGCTTATCATGTGTGACAGCAACTTAATTAATTCTCCCGATGTGTCGAGCTATGCCTAACGTCATTTATAATTTCATGCTGCATGTGAATTGTAGCAAGTCAACACCAATTAGCACGTAGATTTGCACTAGACATTACACCGAAATTAGCACTAGAACATATACGCTAGCTTCGTCAAAATAGTAAGCTAGTTATTAATATCTAGCCCGTCTGTCTTCGGCGAGACAATGGGAGTGTTTGCAGCCCGTGGTTTGGTCCGCATAAGTTTTGCAGCGGCTCTGCTGTGACCTATGCAGTCCCCAGATTCTGGGAACGGCAGGCCTTGTTGCAGATGCTGGGGACATGTGTAACGCGATCCAGCCTGGCGAGGAGAATGCTGTTCTCTCGTTTCCCTGCGTGCTCTTTTCTCTGCGCCCACTGACTACATCGCCCTAATTACCTTAATCACTAATCTTTTCACACGCGTGACCACTAACGATCTGCTCCAGGTGCTGCTGCGGTCTGCTGCCAATGGCTATCCCATGTTTCTCTGCCTTTCTGGGTTATGTCACTAGGCCTCTTACAAGTCTCGTTTGCAGACAATCTATTAAAACGATACGAAGGCAGGCTGCTGCCAGTGGGTCTGGTGGGCCAGGTCGTTATCTCACCCATTACAGGATCTTTTGGGATCCGATTACCTCCATACGCGCTGACATGTCCATGCCATCGCAAGCGTCGGTTTGTGAAAGCAATCACATGCTCGCAAAGAACATGCTTGGACGTGTTTTGCTTTTTTGCACAACGTCTTTGTTTGGCGACATGATGCCGTCCTACATGTGCCAGGGCGTCAAGTATTCCTATTTTTTCACTATTTTTTTTTCCGCCCCTTATTTTTTTCTGGGCATTCCTATTTTCTCCTATTTTCGATATTTTGAGCGCTTTTCATTTTTCTGAATCCAGAAATTGTATGTATCCTTCTCAGAATGCAGAATTTTACATTCAGGTCACCCAATTTTCAAAAAATTTCTGGGAGGACCCCACAGACCCCACCCTTACTTTAAATTAGACGTAATAATACTTCCGTTACTATCACAGATTTTATCATATCTGTAAAGTTGTTTCTCCAGGTTGTAGTGGCTAATAATGTAAATCCAAAGGGCCGGAGGGGTACCAGGGGGTCCGGCACCCCATTTTTTTACCCCAAAAAGGAAAACACATAAAAGATATTTTTCTGCTTAAAAAATGTTGGAATTCCATCTTGCATATTCTAGACATCAAAATTACTGCTCAAAGAGCTCTCAGAATGCACCAATTTTGTTAAGACATATTTTCATTGGGGGGAGGTCCTTATTCAAAAAGCCGACTCCGCCCATGTTATACATGTACGTCGAATACTATTTGGAGTAGTTCTACAATGTATGAGTGCTTATATGCATGTAATGAAACTGCTTATCACATTTTAACATGCAAATTTTCACTTAAAAACTCAACATATGTTGCGCATGTGATGTAACACTCGAAATATGTATATTAATAAAACGCATTTGTGGTGGATCGGGATGCTGTAGGGGTGTTCCGGAGGCCATACCTAACGCAACAAATATTCGCTATTTAATCATATATTTTCTCACCAATTCCTATTTTCCTGCCTATTTGTTCACATCTGAAATTCCCTATTTCTTATATTTTTTTTTGAGGCCGTCCCACTTGTCACTTGACGCCCTGATGTGATGCGAGAATTCTTCCTCGAGGCACGCGCAGATGGAAAGGCGTTGAGCGGGCGCTCACACTGGCTGGTGTAGAGTGCCCATGTTTCGCTACCAAAGTGCACCATTTAGCTCGTAACGACCATACGTTCTCGTAATGAAAGCCATAGCGTTTGAGTGTTTAGTGTAGAACCTTGTTTGTTTCACAGGCCTCGAAAATTCACCGATAAGCGAAGGCTACTAAAAATCTTCTTGAATGAGACTTTCCACCAGGTTTTACTCTAGGCATAGCGAGGTCTCATTCCTATCAAGGTAGAGTATTGACGAGTCCGACCGTTCAAGAATAAACATTTAGCAAATAAAAGCAACATTGCTTTTATTGGATGTTAAAAAAAACAACCCCGGAATACAATGTGGCGCAGAGCGGGCGTCACCATTAAGTAGTCTGCTCGATATTGAATCATAGATTATAATCAATATATTAAATGATTTTTTTTACAGAAGATGGCGATTTTATTAAACGATAATAACTTTGCCTGTTCTTCCTAAAAGATACTTCCCTAAACTAATATGTCTATACCATATATAAAAATAATATGAATAAATAAATAAACGCATGACTGAAAGATAAATGGGCGGCTTAATAATATAATAAGCAGTTAAAATTCAAGCATTATTAATACCTATTGGCTATTACTTACTTTTGATTATGTATGCCGGTTATAACTAAAGATGTATTTCGTTTCCGTATATCGCCGTGACGCTAATTATTGTATATCCTGCCAATCTCAGTAAGCCCCCCCCCCCCTAATAATGTATCAGTTTTACGCAATAAGCGTTTTCGTTCTATTAACACATGGGAAAGGGGAAATGTTTGACATTTCTGGTTGCAGTCTGGCCCCGGTCAGCCAAAACCAAAAACCAGAACAACAGCTTCAAACGCCAAGAGCAGCAGTAATGTTGATTTGTGATCTGTTTATAGGTTGTGTGTTGCGTGTATGTGCGGCGTGCGTGTACTTATGCGCTATGCGCGTGTACGCGGGCGCGCGCGTGTGTGATTGCGTTGCGTGCATGCGCGGGAATGTAGCGGAAAATTAAGAAAATAGTAAATAAATAACATTTAAATTAATAGTAATAATAATGTTTTTGAATTACAAGTTTAGTATGTGGGAAACATAAAATGAAATTTTTGTCATGATTGGCAGCATGAATTTGGCAACAGGGTTCTTGAGAATTACTAACACAACTGCAGCGTTGGTGTTCGCGTCTTGTATAGTACCTCGCGCAGCAATAGCATTCTAGCGTTAGGTTTGCCTAAACGGGTGGTGACTACACCACCTGCCTCTGGCAATACAAACACGTAAAGCCGAAATAAGAAAAGTAAATGTGATGTGGGATGAATGCGACCGCGTGATGCGACACAAAGCCGAAGTTATTTTTCTACAGTAATGTAGCCGCATGCGCGTCACTCGTTGCCTGGCGACTCGAATCGAAATATGTGTTTGTGTGTAGAACAGCGCGACAGTGATGGTGAACAGTTTGTGATCAATGGCGTGTATACGCCCCCGAGTCCGATGATCTCTCTGTCTGCCTGTGTGTCAGGCATGCAGGGCTGTCAAGTGGGCCTCACCAAAAATGTGGGCTACTGCAGAAAAATGTAAAATCCACAGTAATAATAGGCATAAAGTGGGCGGTTATGAGGTGTGGCCGGCACCAACTGGCGAACGCCGCAGTCTGCGAAGTGGCCCATTACGGGGGGTCTGGGGGCGTGCCTCTCCCACGAAATTTTTTTTTGAAATTAATAGAACTGAAATGCATTTCTGCATTCTCAGGCTATATTGGAAAGCAACCAATTCTGATCATTTTAAAAAGGTCAATTTGTAAATTGCAAAAAGGATGTAGGTTAAAGCTGATGTTTTTGACTAAGTATCTAAATATATATATGAGTATTATAACTAATAAAACATTGTTTACAAAATTGTATAATCATCCCTATCAGTCTATATTATGAAAAAATAAGCCCTATTTTCAATCAGCTTATATTTTTTAACTATCATGCTGTATGTTTTAAAAGTTTGAAATTTGAATCACAATACCTTTGTCATACTAAAATAACACCACGGGAGCGTCATTTTTTCAGCGGGAGCTGGCTTTTTCAAAAGTTTGTGAAAAAAAATAGCTCCCGTCAAAATTTTACGGGAAAGCTATTTTGGAGGCCTCATGGAGCGATTTTCGGAGGTTTGTGAAGAGGCAGAATCCTTATCGCTCGCGTTTATTTTTTACCCTGATTCCAAATCTTTAAGCGAGTGATATAACACCTATAATTGATCAGTATTATATAATAGCAAGAACAAGTCGCTAGTCAGAATAACAGTCAGGCTCCTTGTTTCCCCTGCAATTTTTTTTTGTCAAAATAGTGTCACGGCGGGGCGCGTGCTGCGCGTGGCCGGCCACTTTACTGGCGTATGGCTACGTAAGATAACGTTGGTTGATGCCTTCTGCCGCTTTCTCAAAGTGGATAAATCCATTGTCATACGACTAATTGCGTCACTGAATTCTGCTAGCGATGCTACTTAAAAGAACGTGGGTTGATGCCTTCTGCTTCTCAAGTGATAAATCCAATGCATTACATACGACATAATTGGGTCACTAACTGCATGCCGTCGTGTTATGTGTTGAAGAAAAAAGGTACAAAATTTGAAAATGATGCATTATAAAAGAAGATGTTAATTAGTATAACGCATTATGCTGGTTTTTTGAATCGCGACTATCTTAACACGGAGCGATTACCATTAATAGTTTCTCGCATAGAAGTGTGTATATAGTCATATTAGTTTCTCCATAGAAGTGTGTATATAGTCCTATCTAGTTTCTCCATAGAATGTGTATATAGTCTATAGTTTTCCATAAAAGCTCGTGCGCAGCACACTTATTCGCGAAAAGAACAACACAGATAATCTAGACGACAACAAGACGAAACAACGAAGACAGTTTAACCGGATCGAGGCAGCAAAGATGCCGATTAATTGACACAAAGAGGCTGTATTATTGTTGTATTATTACTGGCCAAAAGGCCGGGCCATACCCTGTTTATTATTGCTGTTCAACAATATATCCGGTAACTTTTGAATACGGATAAAATAAGTTCATTTCTGTCAGATTTAAAATTCGCAATTCAATTGTTTATCATGATTTATCATTTGAACTTTTTATATTGATCTCGCGATGGCCTTCCATTCAACACACAACGTCATCAAACGAATAAGTCATAGTTGCAATCACGAAATCGCAACGCAATATATGTATGATTTCATTAACAGTGTGCGTAGAGGCATATAATAAAAAATGAGTTTCTATTTAAACTGTCCACTATTGAGAAAAGAGTAGGCAGCCGTGGCGGTTATGGTATGTAACATATACCACATTCTAGGGTATAACATAACGAGAAAGATTCGAATTATGTTACACCAAGGTTCAGTGCAATTGTGTCAGTTTACGAATATCGTAAATTTTTTGATCTTAATTTCTTTATGCAAGCATTGCAATACCATATAATATAACGATATGTACCATACCGTGGCATTAGTTGAAACCACTTTGAGTAACGTGAAAACGACTAAATCAAGGGGTTCAGTGTACAACAAACTAATAATCATACATTCTGCTTTATGCCACTCTAATGGCTACATATTACTCAACGACCTCACGCAAAGACTTCTCATCAGGGCAGCTCTTACATACATAATAAGGCGCCTTCCACGAGAGGCGGAGAACAGAACTCTTCAGGACTTGTGAACAAATGATTAGGCGATTCCATAATTTAATCACAGAAACCACTGACTGCAGATTCAATGTCCATGCTCCGCTCACACTATAACATCTAATATACAAACTATATATCATCTATTAGATATGACATAATGTTATATTATGATAAACCATATATACACATATTAATGTGTTTATATGTGTTACAGCGTTAATTTTTGATTAGGTTGTACGTGTGAGTGGGCAGTCATATTCCTGCAGGCGGCAGTGGTAGCAAGTCACAGCAGCAGCAAAAGGCTGGAAAATAAAAGAAGCACGATCCACTAAGGCCGCACGCGAACGGACAGGCCGGGTTGAGTTCGAGTAAAATACGTCCAAACCGATACCAGCCGATTCTACGAATAAGCAATTCAAAATGATAAGTACTCTATGCGAGCCATGATAAAATGATGTAAAAATTATTCAACCTTAAACAAGTTTTTAAATTTATATTAATTTAAAAAGCATTGTCATAAGATATGGAGTAGAATATAGAGAAGTATAACCTTGACAAACATCTTTTTTCAACATAAGGTCAGTCGAAAGCTGTTATATTTTAATGAAAGCCAAGAAAGTTAACATGACATCATTGATAACGCCTCTATTCCTAATCACAGCGTAGTGGCATATTATAGCACTACTCTCTAAAATTATTAACAAATAGCCGTATTGGTTTTCGTAGCAATTCGTAAATTAGCATACAAATTCTTATACCTACGTCGGCAATAGGTATTTCTGACGCTGAAATGATACCAATTTCGCGATCAACAGTACCCTGCAGAAAACAAAGACAATTTCAGTGGGCGCAATGTAAACGAAAACCGGCACACAGAGCACATGATAAATTGTTTTAAATATTGGAAGACCACACGCCTACACTACTTGATACGCCGGATGACCTACACAAAACCCAATTTTTGCAAAACAGTTTCCTGCGCATTCGACGGACAGATAGTCTGCAAAACTGTAACGCATTGCAAACACGATTTCTGTCGCAGTCAACTGTTTGGCAAACACTATACAACTAATAAAAACGATCCCAACGAACATTCTTTTGAGAAGGTTCCTGATACCATCCCTGTGCATTCCACTGTTTCGGCGTGTATGTGAACACATTTGGGACTAACAGGGTTTACTAGAATCCCTCCACTCCACCACAGAGTCACCGCAGTAGACGTTAGATGAGCGCTGTCGCTATGCGGCACTTGTTTTATTGTTGTATAGGTTTGCAACATTTGACTGGACAGAAATCGTGTTTGCAATGCGTACAGTTTTGCAGACTATCTGTCGTGATGGCAGAACTTGTTGCAAAATTGTGAGTTTGTAGTAGGTCATCCGCGTATCAAGTAGTGTAGGCAAGTGTCTTCCAATATTTAAAACAATTTATCATGTGCTCTGTGTGCCGGGATTTCGTTTACTTGGCCACTGAAATTGTTGTTTTCTGCAGGTGTGATCGCGAAATGGTATCATTTCACGTCAGAAAACCTATTGCGACGTAGGTATAGTTTGTATGCTAATTTACGAATGCTAACGAAAACCAATACGCTCATTTGTTAATATTTTAGAGAGTAGTGTATAATATGCATACGCTGTGATTCAGGAATAGAGGCGTTATCAATGATGTCATGTTAACTTATTTTGGCTTCATTAAAATATAAAGCTTCGACTGACCTTATGTTGAAAAAAGATGTTGTCAAGTTTATACTTCTTATATACTACTCCATATCTTATAACAATGTTTTTAATTAATATAAATTAAAAACTTGTTAGTTGAATAATTTTTTACATCATTTTATCATGGCTCCGTATAGAGTATATCATTTTGATGCTTAGGTAGAATCTCGGTATCGGTTTGGCGTATTTTACTCGAACTCAACCCGGCCTGTGCGTGCGTGCGGCCGTGGATGCGTGCCTTTTATTTTTCCAGCCTTGCTGCTGCTGTTGGTTGCTACCACTGGCTGCAGGAATATGACTGCCCACTCACACTACAACTAATCAAAAATCTAACCTGTAACACATATAAACACATAATATGTGTATATATGTTATCATATATAACATATGTCATATCTATAGATGTATATAGTTTGTATATTAGATGTATAGTGTGAGCGGGTGGACATGAATCTGCAGCCAGTGGTTTCTGTTATGAAATTATGGAATCGCCTAATCATTTGTTCACAAGTCCTGAAGAGTTCTGTTTCTCGCCGTCTGGAACCCCTTGATATTATTAAGTAGCTGTGCTATGAAAGTCTTTTCTGAGGTCGTATATATTATGCACTTAATGTTGCAATAAACAGCATGTATGATTATTAGTTTGTTACACTAACGCGCCTGCATTTATCGTGTTTCACTTACAAATTTTGTCAACTAATGCGTATTACAATATCGTTATATTATATGGTATTGCAATGCTTGCATAAAGAATTAAGATCAAAATTTACATATTCGTAAAACTGACACAATGCACTGACCTTGTGTAAATAATTCAATCTTTCTCGTTAGTTATACCTAGATGTGGTATATTTACATACCATAACGCGCCAGGTGCCTACTCCTCAATAGTTGGAAGTTTAAATAGAAACTCATTTTTTATTATATGGTCTACGCACACTGAATGAAATCATACAATATATTGCTTTGCGATTTGTGTGCAACATGACTATATTCGTTTGATGGTTGTGTTTGAATGGAAGGCATCGCGAGATCAATATAAAAGTTCAAATGATAAATCATGATAAACAATGAATGCGAAAAATCTGACAGAAATGAACTTTATTTTATCCGTATTCCAAAAGTTACCGTATATATTCTTGACAGCAATAATAATACAGTATGCTGCAGTAATAATACAACAATAATACATGTGTCAATTAAGCGCATCTCTGCTGCCCTCGATCGTTACTTGTCTTCGTGTTCGTTGTTTGTCTGGCGAATAATGCTGCGCACGAGCTTTTATGGAGAAACTAATAGACTATATACACACTTCTATGGAGAAACTAATAGACTATATACACACTTCTATGGAGAAACTAATATGGTAATGCTCCCGTGTTAAGGTATCGGATTCAAAAACCAGCATAATGGTATACTAATAACATTATCTTTTATAATGATCATTTCAATTTTCTTCAACACATAACACGACGGCATGCAGTTAGTGACCAATTAGTCGTATGCCATGGATTTATCCACTTGAGAAAGGCAGAAGGCATCAACCCACGTTCTTTTAAGTAGCATGCTAGCAGTAATCAGTGACCAATTAGTCGTATGACATGGATTTATCCACTTGAGAAGGGCAGAAGGCATCAACCAACGTTATCTTACGTAGCATACCAGCAGTAGTGGCCGCCACGGCAGCACGGCCCCGCCGTGACACTATTTTGACAAAAAAAATTGCAGGGAACCAAGGAGCTGACTGTTATCTGACTGGACTTGTCTTGTATTACTATTAATACTGATCAATTATAGGTGTTATATCACTGCTCTAAGATTTGGAATCAGGGTAAAAAATAAACGGGAGCGATAAGCGATTCGCTCTTCAAACCTCCGAAATCGCTCCCATGAGGCTCAAAATAGCTCCCGTAAAATTTTTGACGGGAGCTATTTTTTTTCACAAACTTTGGAAAAAGAGCTCCCGTGAAAAAAATGAGCTCCCGTGTGTATTTAGTATGACAAAGGTATTGTGATTCAAATTCAAACTTCAAAACATACAGATGATAGTAAAAAATATAAATGCTGATTGAAAATAGGCTTATTTTTCATAATTATATGTACTGATAGGGATATTATATACAATTTTGTAAACAATGTTTTATTAGTTATCATACTCATATATATATTTTAGATACTTTAGTCAAAACATCAGCTTTTAGCTACATTATTTAGCTACATCCTTTTTGGAATTTACAAATTGACCTTTTAAAATGATCAGAATTGGTTGCTTTCAATATAGCCTGAGAATGCAGGAAATGCCATTTCCAGGTTCTAAATTTCAAAAAAAAATTCGGGGAGGGCCCCCAGACCCCCCGAATGGGCTTCGCGACTGCGGCGTTCGCCATGTGTGCCGGCACACACCATAACCGCCACTTATGCTATTATTACTGGGTGATTTTACATTTTTCTGCAGTAGCACATTTTTGGGAGGCCACTACAGCCCTGCATGCTGACACACAGGCAGACAGAGAGATATGGACTGGGGGCGTATACAGCCATTATCACAACTGTCACCATCACTGTCGCGCTGTTCTACACACAACACATATTGATCGAGTCGCCGGGCAACCGAGTACGCGCATGCGGCTACATTACTGTAGTAAAAATACTCGGCTTTGTGTCGCATCACGGTCGCATTCACCCACATACATTTATTTTCTATATTTCTGCCTTTACGTGTTTGTATTGCAGAGGAGTGGTGTAGTCACCACCGTTTAGGCAAACCTAACGCCTAGAATGCTATTGTGCGGAGGATATATACAGACGCGACACCAACGCTGCATGTGTTAATTCGTCAAGAACCTGTGCAAATCAGCTGCAATCCTGACAAAAATTTCATTCATTTCCCACATACTAAACTTGTAATTCAAAACATTATTATTACTATTATTTAAAAGTTATTTATTTCTATTTTCTTAATTTTCCGTACATTCCCGCGCATGCACGCACGCACATCCACACACGCGCGCCCGCGTACACGCGCATACGCATAAGTACACGCACACGCACATACACGCACACACACCTATAACAGATCACAAATCAACATTTACTGCTGCTCTGGCGTTTGAAGCTGTTCTGGTTTTGGTTTTGGCTGACCGGGGCCAGACTGCAACCAGAATGTCAACATTTCTCCCTTTCCCTGTGTTAATAGAACGAACCGTTATTGCGTAACTGATACATATAGGGGCCTACTGCTATTGGCAGATATACAATTATTAGCGTCACGGTATACGGAACGAAAAGTACATCTTTAGTAACCGGCATACATAATCAAAAGTAAGTAATAGCAATGGTATTATAATGCTTGCATTTACTGCTTATTATATATTATCAAGCGCCCATTAATCTTTCATTCATGCGTTTATTTATTTATTCATATATTTTATATATGTGTATATACATATGAGTTTAGGGAAGAATCTTTTAGGGAATGACAGCAAGTGATATCTTTAAATAAAATCGCATCTTCTGTAAAAAAATTATTAATATATTGATATATCTATGATCAATATCGAGCAAGATACTTAATGGTACGCCCGCTCTGCGCACATTTATTCGGGTTGTTTTTTTTAACAACCAAATAAAGCAATGTTGCTTTTATTTGCTAAATGTTTATTTGAACGTCGGACTCGTCATACTCTACCTTGATAGGAATGAGACCTCGCTCTGCTAGAGTAAACTGGTTTGGAAAAGTCTCATCAAGAAGATTTTTAGTAGCTTCGCTTATGTGAATTTTCGAGGCTGAAACAAAACAAGGTTCTACACTAAACACTCAAACGCTATGGTTCATACGAGAACGTATGGTCGTTACGAGCTAATTGCTGCACGGTAGCGAAACATGGGCACTCTACACCAGCCAGGAGCGCCGCCTCAACGCCTTCCATCTGCGCTGCCTCAGAAGAATTCTCGGCATCACATGCAGGGCGTCAAGTGACAAGTGACGCTCAAAAAATAAGAAAATAGGAATTTCAGATGTGAACAAATAGGAGGAAAATAGGAATTTTGGTGAGAAAATATATGTTAAATAGGAATATTTGTTGCGTTAGATGGCCTCCGAACACCCCTACAGCCATCCCGATCCACCACAAATGGTTTTATTAATATACATATTTGGAGTTACATCACATGCGAACAATATGTTGAGTTTTTAATGAGAAATGCATGTTAAAATTGATAAGCAGTTTATACATGCATAAGCACCCATACATGTAGACTACTCCAAAATAGTATGACGTACATGTATGTATACATGGGCGGATCCGGCTTTTTGAAAAAGGAGGGGTCCAGTAAGAAATAAAGGGCACTTTGATAAAAAGGTGCCGAAGGCAGCTTATGCGCCGTCTAAAAGGCATGTTGCCACTTGGGGGGGGGGTTAGGGGGACCTCCCCCCAAGAAAATTTTTAAAAATTGGTGCATTCTGAGAGCATCTGAGCAGTAATTTTGATGTCTAGAATGCAAGATGGAATTCCAAATTTTTAAGCAGAAAATTATCTTTTATGTGTTTTCCCTTTTTTGGGGTAAAAAATGGGGGTCCGGACCCCCTGGACCCCCCCCCCTTCTGGATACACATACCACATCCAACTGAGAAACAACTTTACAGAAATAAAATCTGTGATAGTAAAGAGTATATTACGTTAATTTAAAGTAAGGGGTGGGGGTCTGGGGGTCCTCCCCAGTAAATTTTTGAAAATTGGGTGACCTGAAATGTAAATTCCTGCATTCTGAGAAGGATACATACAATTCTGGATTCAGAAAAATGAAAAGCCCTCAAAAATACGAAAATAGGAGAAAATAGGAATTGCCCAGAAAATAGGAAAAAATAGGAAAAAATAGGAACTTGACGCCCTGCACATGGTAGGACCGTGTCCCAAACAAAGACGTTGTGAAAAAAGCAAACAGTCCAAGCATGTTCTTTGGAGCATGTATGCTTTCACAACGACGCTTGCGATGGCTTGGACATGTCAGGCGTATGGAGGATAATCGGATCCCCAAAAAGTCCTGTATGGTGAGATAACGACTGGCACCAGACCCACTGGCAGACCTGCTCTACGTTTTAAAGATGTCTGCAAACGAGACTTGAAGGGCAGTGACATCAACCCAGAAAGGCAGAAACATGGGAAGCCATGGCAGCAGACCGCAGCACCTGGAGGCAGATCGTAGGGTCAGGTGTGAAAAGAAGTGATAGGAATAGGGATGAGCAGTGGGCAGAGAAAAGAGCACGCAGGAAACGAGGAACAGCATCTCCATCGCAGCTGGATCAGGTGTACACATGCACCATCTGCAACAAGGCCTGCCGTTCCAGAATCTGACTGCATAGTCACAGCAGGCGCTGCAAAACTTATGGACCAAACCACGGCGCAAAACTCCATTGTCTCCCGAGACAGACAGTAGATAGTAATAACTAGCTATATTTTGACGAAGCGTAGCGCATGTCTAGTGCTAATTGGTGCTAATCTAGTGCAATCTAGTGCTAATTGGTGTTGACTTGCTACAATTCACATGCAGATGAAATTATAAATGAGTTAGGCATTAGCGACACATGGGAAAATTAATTAGTTGCTGTCACACATGATAAGCCATCAACGCCGGCCGCAAGATTTACCTATTTGCGGAATAAGCGAATTGGTGATACTTGCCAACGATAGTGTGGAAGACCGATAGAGGAATGCTGAGACATGAGAAATTGTCAGGAGAATTTGTGTTACCAAGTATGCTGCTATGTGTACGCATATATTATGTAATAAACTGAGTATTTCGATAGTAGATAGTTTATAACAGTAGATATAAGTTGTAGGCTATGAGCTTTCTACAAGGTGGAATAATTGTTTTTCACAGTCGGGTCCGAGTTGTCACTCGTATGTCACCACT
Organism: Priapulus caudatus; assembly: GCF_000485595.1. Classification (NCBI taxonomy): domain Eukaryota; kingdom Metazoa; phylum Priapulida; class Priapulimorpha; order Priapulimorphida; family Priapulidae; genus Priapulus; species Priapulus caudatus. Next base: position 595,852 of record NW_014577150.1, read on the forward strand.
AGTTCTCTGATACTTCTGGATCACTGATATTTGTCTGCTGGCTAATGGCTTGTCGACATCTGTCGATCAGCAATTATCTCGGGGAAATAGGCGCACCTAGCTGCCATAATAATTATCACGAGTGTAGTCAGCATTTAATCCTCATAACACGCGGACGAGGAGTAATGAATTTGCACCTATATCGGATTATCCTCTCATCTAACCTCTCCAACCAGGAAATTATGTCGATCGTCAGTTCAATGATGAAATTTGCATTCTTACCGTGACCACTAGTCATCA
>NW_014577150.1:601077-605587 GCF_000485595.1 Priapulus caudatus
CAAGATATTGCCGTGAATCGAAATCTTCGATGCGTGAATCGAATGCAGCAGTCGAATCATATAGATTCGCGGCACGAGTCAGTTTCGATTCCACAGCATCGCAATGATGCCATCGAATGATCGATGCGGTGAATCGAATTGATCTCGAATGCGTGAATCAAAATTAATAATGCGATATAATCGAATGTTCATAATGATGATAAATCCCGAATGTTTCTATGCAATCGAATCATTCGATTCACGCATCGAATGATTCGATTCACGAATGATTCGATTCAATTCACGCATCGAATGAATTTGAATCGAATTATGAAACAGAATACACACCATAAGCGATAGCACTGTGTGAGATTTTGTGCACCACCTTTTAGTTCACCTTAGTATGTTGACTAAGGCCGAATAAAAGCCCCGGGCCTATTCCCGGCGTGAACACTTTTATCAGCTTGTTCTGGTTTTACGTGTTGTTATTTCTTGTGTTGACTCCTACACTACAATCCAGTGGTCGAACCTTCATTCGTCGTCACAACTAGACGTAAAATCGTTGCATTGGTGCCGTGACCAGGATTGTAGATCGGTAGACTGAGTTGCAGCCTAAGCAGTGTTCTGTAAAGGTAGCAACACAACAGTCCCCAAAAGAGTTCACGAGTATAGCTCACTGAGCGAGGTGAGAATTCGTGTGCAAGTGTCGTCACTGAGTTTTGCTTGTTGGCATTGTGCATCAGCCCAACTCATACCTAACTTGGTATACGAAAGGAGAGCATATACACCTCCCCATAGTCTTGACACAAGATGCCAATGACTACCCGTGCAGGGCAAGCTAGAGGAAAACCCGGCGAGCAACATCGTTTCCCCATAGTTCTACCTCGCTTGTGGGGAAAGAGTGTCGTGCCTCCAACACGATGAGTACCGAAGCAGAGCATACTGCTGGGGCACTGGCAGGTGAGGCCAGGGGAAGGTCGCTAGCTGCACCACCCACGAGATGAGGACCACCTCGCACCCAACAGCTCGGTAGCTTACGGGAGCCAAGGATGGAGGGAGTCTCGCTTCTTGAAGACGCATTTCCCTTCTTTCCCCTTGCAGAAATAAGAGGCGTAAAAACGTTTCCGAACCTGCAGGTACCGGGTAGAAAGAGTGAGCCTGCAGAATCACGACCAGCAACAGCTCCGGGCACGCACATTGAGTTGGCTGAGTCAGAGAAGACTCTGGAGAGAGCGGAATGGAAGAAGGAGACCACTACCGCTCTCGTAGACCTCGGATTGCTGGGGGCCTGGATGCCAAACAGCAGAGGTCGGGAAACGAGTAGCGGCGGGGTCATTCGCAGCATCGCTTGAGGACCTGCAACACCCAGCTTCAGGGAGTTCCATGGCACAGCCAGAGGCTGCATGGCAACTACCTGTAGAAGTAGGTGGCCGGGAAGTTAATTTTACTATTGACACCGGTGTAGAGTTATCTTTCCTTGACTACGCAACCTATGCAGCACTACCTTTTGGCGGGCCTAACCTGCATTAGGCAGTGACTAGCATGGTGTATAGCGGTGGGGGAACTGCAACGGACCTCGTCGTTCACGGAACGAGTTAGTCTCAGACCTTGATGGTTGTGGAAACGGACCTCTGTGGCGGAATCCTAAGAGGTCCATCGAACATCGGCCAGGGAAGCTTCACGTTAATGCAGACGCACTATTTCGCTTGACGAGAGCCCGTACGTGCAAGCGTTTAGACTGCCCTGAGTGCCAACAGTCGGCGACAGCAGCAACCTATCGGTGCGCCTTGGGTGAGGATGGCCGTGCACAAACCACCCACCTCTGCACGATATCGAGTTTGGCTCTAAGAAATATAGCAACCACTAGTACAACACGCGTAAGGTATGTATATGCATTGTACAGTATACGACTGTGTGGATGATAAAAGGGTGCATGGTTGAGCTTGGCTCCATTGCATACACCGGGTAGATATAGCGAGAGCGAGGGATTACGCTTGTAGATGTTAGTCTATCGTCATACAACATTTAGTATACTGGGTCTGAAAGTGGCACGTAATCAGCAGATTTTGCGCTATGTAATTCGAGCAGCACTAGCGCTAGCCGCTAGCTCATTACATATGCACAAAAATACGGTGCAGAATTCACGTGTGGCGATAGTGTGCTCAGGCAGAATTTCTATGCTAGAACCGTATGGGTAGAAAGACTAGCTAAATTTCCACTATATGCTTCAAACGTAGAAACCTTAGTGCATGCCGTGAATATCGGTGCCAGGTCGTCACCTCTGTATGACCGATGTCCGGATAAGCGTAAACACTTGTTGTGTGTGCGTCATGTGAAGCAGTAAAGCTTCAAACAGGTGAAGCTAGAAGCCCTGCTTGCACGCTACTCACCTACAATCGTAGTCGGAGATATGGTTGCAGGCGTTTCTCCCCACGTCCTCTTCCCCACGTGGAGCGAGGAGTGTATATGTATATATATATATATACATATATATATATATATATATATATATATATATATATATATATAGATAGGATAGATAATAGGTGTATTTGCAAAAACTAGTGTTAACAAGTCTACAATTAAAATACTATTTTGCAAAGACAATTAAGATATCATCAGCAGTAAAAAAGCATGAAATGATGATATTTAACAATATAAGTCCGGCAGAAAGATGGCTTTTTTGCATTGAACCTTGTCAATTGGTATATAGTTTTTTTTATTTGGCTGACTGAAAAGTTTGCCTTCCATAGTCCTAGCTTCATGATCCAGTCCAACTTGTCTACTTTTCTGCGAGTGTGGGGAATTTAACTGCTACACACACCTTTATTTAATACTACTTGCGTACCCGCGCACTGCAAAATCGTGCTAACTAATTCATACTACTAAATAATCGGAACAACAAATAGAACATTGGGTAAAAATGGAGAATAACATCTCACACAATATCATATTTACATAATCAGTCTAATAAGTACTAATAAGCTGGTAAAAAAACTCTACGTATGACATTTTATATCACAGCACAAAAACGCAACTGTGGAACGCCTCGGAACATTTAATGAACAAACGAGCGAGCGAGAGCGGGATTCCGCACGGCACGCACGATGGCACTCACTCACGCATCGCACGAAAACACAGCACACAAGAAGATAACACACAGCAACGCACACGACACAGCACACACAAACACACACGACAGCCACACATTGGTCACGTGTCGACGCGGACGGTCGACGCGCGCATCAGCTGACACAACAGCATCGACACAGCACGAGTCGATGTGCGCATCATCATCACAGACGGAACACGCGATTGTGTACAGCATAAGCCGATACATGTGACAGCTATCACAGCACCGTGCACGCGGCATCGTGGCGCGCGACGAGCCACAAGTACCCGGCAGTGCGTGCGTTGTCGTGTGTTATGTATGTTACAATGTGCGTGGCGTGTGTGCATGTGTATGTGTGGGTGTGTTGTGTGTGTGTTGCGTGCATGTGTATGTGTGTGCGTGCGCGTGCGCGTGCGCGTGTGTACGTGTGTGTGTGTGTGCGTGTGCGTGTGCGTGCGCGTGCGTGTGCGTGTGTGTGTGTGTATGTATGTGTACAATGCGGTGCGGTGTGTGCATGTGTATGTGTGTGTGTGTGTGTGTGTTGCGCTGCGTGTGGTGTGTGTGTGTGTGTGTGGTTTGTGTGTGCGTGTGCGTGTGGTTGTGTGTGTGTGTGTGTGTTTGTGCGTGCGTGAGTGCGTGCGTGCGTGCGTGCGTGCCTGTGTGTTTGTCATTAATGTTCCAGGCGTTCCAAGTTGGGTTGTGCTGTGATATAAATGTCATACGTAAGAGTTTTTTTACCATGCTTATTATCTTATTAGACTGATTTGTAAATATTGATATTGTGTGCAATGTTATTCTCTGCATTTTTTACCCAATGTTCCTATTGGTGTCCGATTATTAGTAGTAATGAATGTAGTAGCACGATTTTGCAGTGCAGCGGTAACCGCAGCTAGTATTAAATAAAGGGTGTGTAGAGTAATTCCCCACCACTGCAGAGTGACAGTTGGTGGATTCATTGAAGTAGACTATGAAGGCAAACTTTTAGAGCAATAAAAAAAACTATATACCCAATGCAAAGGTTCAAGCAAAAAAGCCATCTTTTCTGCCGGACATATATTGTAAATATCATCAATTTCAGTTTTATAGCTGCTGATGATATCCTAAGTTGTTTTGCGCACTAAATATATTTTATATAATTGGTAACGGGGGGTTATGTAACTTGATACGACGAGAACGGGCCGGAAAAGGGCGGAGGTTATGGAATTGTTACGCAAGCGAGTGGTGCTTGTGCCGCAATTACCAGAAAGGGCAAGAGAGAAAATCGAAGACATACGACGAGTCCCAGTATTATCCCAAAGAGCTATCAGTATAATATGATATAATGGAACTCAGTATATAATGGTAATAGCCTCCAGGAATATAATAAGGTAGTATAATATTATATAAACTATAAAGAATAATAGGTAATATAGTAGACTA
>NW_014577150.1:605612-607043 GCF_000485595.1 Priapulus caudatus
AGTTGAGCCAGATCAATTCACAACTCCTTGAATATACTTCAAGTCAGAGCAGGACCGGTAAGCTGAGGGTACAGTACATCCAACAAGTGGGTCTTCTACAACATTTCATTCGAGCTGAAAGGACAGGGGACTGGACGCTCCATCTCTACTGTGTGAGGAAAATGATTCCACATTTTCATGCTGCAGGACATCTACCCTATGCCAAATCTGCCAGGTTGTATTTACAACAGATGGATGATTTGGAGAAAACCATGCCGACTGATGAGTACAGTCTATTCACAGAGAAGGGGTACTTCACCATTCGTCACAGGGACTCATTCTGGAGTGGTAACTTCTCAGATCAGACCATTGAACAGTTCCTGATGCGGTCGCTGAAAGCCTCTGGAGGAATGACACATGGTAGGGGCATCACCGATAGTACGTTGATTAAATTGGTCCATGCACTACCTTGCTGTGTTCCGTTCTGTGATGCACTTGAGAAGTTCACAGGAGTACACACCTGTATATCAGAGCAACATAAAGACATGTTGCAAACAACCCCGTCGAGAGATAACAAGCATCGATGTGTGTTTCTTGGATGGCTGGAAGCACATCCACCATTTGCGTGCTATGAACCTGATCAACTGATGTCATTGTCCACCGGAGTCGTTGCGGATACATCTGCCAACTGTGACAATGCTGTAGAAATTGGTGAAAAGGCAGCATCAGAAATGTCAGGGAAAAGGTTCACAGACATCACTCTATGCCGTAATGACAAAGTGAAGACAATCGTGCTAAATATAAGATGGTGCTGTCAGAGGACAGCAAGTAGAAGTGAATCCATCTCTACTCTTCAATAGAATCACATGTGTCCTTAACAACAGCTCAGAGATGAAATCCTTCTTGGCGTATAAACTTGCTCCCCAGCCACCTTTGCTCTTTCAAGATGGTGTGATGCGAAAACCAACAAAAAGTTCTTTGGGACTTCTGTTGAAAGAATTCACGCAATCAACCAGCCTACCTGAAAATTGCATCTATGTTCTAGATGGCGGTCACTTTCTCCAATCTGTTGTCTGGCCTAAACCGTCTATCTATGCTGATGTGCATCAGTCGTACATTTCGTAAATCCTGAGGCATTACGGAGCTCAAAAACCGTGGTGTTTGACGGATATGGGGGAAAGGCATCCACAAAAGAAGCTGAATAGAGGCGACGGGCCAGCAAAAACACTTCCTGAGACATCATACCCGGTGATGACATGCCTTGCTAACATCAACAACAAGATGAAGTTCATTCAAGCTCTATGCAATAAAATGTTGATGTCTGGAATACGTGTCAAGCAAGCAGAGGCAGATGCCGACACACTGATTGTCTCAACAGCGTTAGATCTAGCAGAGTCTGAGCAGCAACCGGTTGTTCTTGTTGGTACAGACATATACCAAGATATATCTGTC
>NW_014577150.1:607054-629149 GCF_000485595.1 Priapulus caudatus
GAGATCCTCAATCCTCAAAAATCAGCAGGTTTCGAATCATAAGATTTCCATAATTGCTAGCCATGGTCAGCAGGATGGATGTGAGCAGGTCAACGACACACAATACAGAATAACGACAACGTAGCAGCGTAGAGAAAGCGCCGACCGCCTAGTACACGAAAATAATCCGTAGAGCCTCGATCAGTCATATTATTGTGTAGGTATCAACATGATATCGTTATGCCGAGGCTGATGAAAGGCGAACTGCGGCTGGGCTCAAGAGGCTCATTTCACAATAAAAAATATTTTTTAAAATATACCTAACAGATATCTGTTGTTTCCTTGTTCATAATCCCTTTTAACGACAGGTCTTCTATCATGTTCCTTTGTGATGCTTCCTTTTCTCTTCCCTACGCCCTCCTTACTTTTCTTCTGCTGTCTCGCTCTCTCCTCCCCTTATTTTGACCGGTCAGGTTTAAGAGCGGGGAGCGACCGCCCCCACCGCCCCCCCCTGGCTACGCGGCCGACAATGAATTAACTGCTACAATACTATTCTTCCAGCCATTTTTTGAAGTAGAATGGCATGGTTATCGATGGATGGCGCGAGAGCAGACGGGAGGAGGTAGAGAGAGTGGGAGCAATGTGGAGGAAGTAGAGGCGAGGGGGAGACAGCTGGTGGTGAAAAAGGGGGAGGAGGTGTGGCAGAAGGAGAAGGGGAAGGATGTCCAGAGGACGCGGGGAGAAGGGTTGGAGTACGGGGACGCCGCCAGAAAGAGGGAGCGCGGAGATAGAGGGAAGAGGCGGATAGAAGTCGTGTTGAGTAGTGGCGGAGGGGAGGAGGAGGGGCGATGAAGGTGCACGCCGAAGATGCGAATGAAGAAGGTCATCGGAGGAGGAGTCAGCGCGGGCAGGAGATGAGGCAGGGGAAGGACTGACCGACCCCGCCGAGGGGAGCAAGCTGTTGGACCGTTAGGGGCTAAGGATGCAGGGGAAAGGGTGTTGGCTAGGGGGAGATGGAGGAGCCCGGGAGACCAGGTGAGTCGGAGCTCCGAATAAAGCAAGGTCATCGAGGAATGGAGTTCGGGGGAGCCAGCCGGACGGAGGAGGGCAGACGCAGGCAGCAGTGGACGAAGGAGAGAGAGGCGGTTGGACGTCAGCGCGGGATAGGAAGGATGAGGAGGGGGGCGAGAGAGGGGTCGAGGGAGCCCAAAGTTGGAAAATAGGAGGGGAAAGGTAGTTGAGTAGGGGGAAGCCGAGGCGGAGGAGGGACGAGAAGGTGATGAGCTCGAATGAAGAGAGGTCATGGGAGAAGGATCGAGTAAGGGGGGCAGGGAAGGGAGGCACGGAGGAGAGACAGGGATTAGGATGAGCAAGATTGTGAGGACAGGTGATGGAGATCGACATTTGAGAAGGATGATGTCGGTGTGAGGGAGGAGGGAGGAGGAGGAGGAGGGGCGGAGGAAGAGAGTAGGAGGGGGATAGTTGAACTTATCCACATTATCAGGAAAAGTCAGATAACAACATATGTGTTTATTCTCTGTTTTATTCTTGATCTTGTGACTGCATAGCATTAATACTCGGTAAAATTTGCTCTCTTCGCTACAGAACCAAAGCTTTTGCTGTGTGACCAAGGGAAGTTACCATATGAATCAAATGCATCTGCATTAGCTACTAGTGCCAAGATTTTTAGGCTAAAACCCGACAAATTTTTCAAACAACGAAGCTGACTCATTTTTCCAGGATAGGTGTCAGAAAAATCGTGTAGAATAAACATACCTAAAAGCCCGGAAATCCCCCTTCGTCGTTTCCAAATTCCAAGGATGCGGCGTCAAAAATTGCGCCAATCTCAGGGTTTCTCCCATAATCGGGCTCCAGTCGAGCTAGAAAACATAAATTATAATTGCTAATTATGTGTTTTTAATGGCCCAAGGAATATACTTAGTACGTTTCTTGTGGGTTTCAAGTGATGCAAGACCCTAAATCCCAAGATGGCCCGTATTTTATCAATCACTTTGAAAAGGTGAAAATTCTGACACGTCTAATCGCCAAAGGAATCCATACTACACTATGATGCTCTGGGACATCGCCTTTTCCACGCCGTACGGCTACATTCTCTACTTCCAGCTGCTCTCATAAAGTGTCGAAGATGCACCAGGCAGCATTGGATAGTGTTGACCAAAGACAAACTCAGACACTGCTACGAGGCCTTTCTTCGACAACATGCTCACCGACGGAGGCTAGCAGAGGAGGAGTGCGTGTGAGCATCTGAGGGCACAGACTCATTTCACACAAACGATCCTTAATATACTCTCAAAGTCAGCGCAGGACCTGGTAAGCGAGGGTCGCAGTAGCATCCAACAAGTGGGTCTTTTTAAAACACACCGCATCTCATTCGAGCGAAAGGACAAGGGCCTGGACGCTCCATCTTCCTAAACTCAGGTAGTGAGGAAAATATTTCACATGTTTCATGCTCGGCAAGGACACTCTACCCTATGCAAATCCTCCACGCCATCGGGGTTGTATTACCACACAGATGGACTGACTTTGGAGAGTAACGCATGGCCGCTGCGGCGACATGATGAGTACCAGTCTATCAACGAGAAGGGTACTCTCAGTAACATTCGCTCGCAAGAACTCATTCTGGAGTGGTAAATTCTCAGATCAGAGACCACTGAAACAATTTCCTGATGCGGCGCTGGAAGCCTCTGCGAGGAATGAGACTATGGTAGGTGGCATCACGCGATAGATCCCCGGTTGACCTATAAGTGGGATCCATGCACTCTACCGGTCGCTGTGTTCGCGATTCTTGTGGAATGCGCAGCTGCACGTCATGTTGCACGACATGCACTTCTTGCAGCTGCATGTCATGGTTGGCGGGCTATTTATCCGTCGCAGTCACAAGACACTATCCCAAATGTTTGAGAAGATCGATCAGGTGCAAACAGAGGAGTGTCGCAATGTCCGCTGGACAGGTGCTAGACTAGCCATCATTGAGAGGTCGCCATCTCGCAGTTCAGTAGGAGGCAGGCTGTTGGCCATGCCGATTTGAACAGTTAGATTATGTCCGGTATGAATGCTGCTTTGCTGGCCACACACCTTGTTGGGGGTAAGCTTGTAGTTGAAATCAAGGAATCAATGAGGCTGTCGGCCTATTGGCACTGGTGTAATGCGAATGGGTTGCGATATACTATCCAACGTTTCACTTGTCCTGGCCTCCATACAGCGCAAGGATGATGCTCTACGCTTCGTTTTCACCTCTTCGTGGTGTGCTTCGGTGTTGGTGAATAGATATCTGTAATTTGACAGATATATCTTAACGACGCAGACATTTCAAGCGTACGACGTAGAGTCGGTAAACATTTTCAAAACGAGCATTTCGACCGGGTGGGTGTACACTTAAAGCTGTATGTAAAGATCACTCGATGGAAACGCGAAAAGTATATCCTGTGCATCTGGAGCCCGTTGTCAGAAACAAAATTAGTCTTAACATTAGTTTTAACACTAATATTTCCTCGTAGACCGTCGACAGCACTTTGTTTCGTATTGTTACGAGGAAATCTGCTACGATTTTTCATTCAGGTAACTTCGCAGCGTTTCTGACGACGGTCTAAGAGAAAAGGTTAATGTTAAGACTAATGTTAATACTAATGTTAAGACTACTTTTGTTTCTGACAACGGGCCCCTGGTGTTTTAAGTGGCGCGAGGAAGTGTTTGAAGAGAGGAAGAAATGTATTTGGAAAGATGAAAAGTTGGTTGCAGAAATGATGTGTTTAGGTGTGTTGTGTATATCTATGGTTTAGATAGCTGGTGATGCGTTTCTATGGAAACGAAAATGAAGTGCCCATAAAGTCAGTGCATTGAATGCCAAGGTGCAGAGCAAAAGACGAAGGGAGATGTTTGGAGGACGGAGGGAGCGGTTTGAAGGATGAAGAAAAATATATGAAGGAAGGGAATGGAGATGTTAGAAGAATGGAGAGAGATGTTTGAATGATTAAGGTAAAATATATGAAAGGTGGAATGCTGGAGGGAGATTGGAGCCATAGAAAACTGTGGTATGGTAGTACTGCAGTGTAGTGGTGTCACTCATGAGGGTGGGAAATGGGGAATTGACAACGGGGGCCACAATAAATCCAGGGCCGGATTTAGGACTGGGCAAGCTGGGCAATTGCCCAGGGGCCTCCACAACCAGGGGCCTCCACAACCAGGGGCCTCCACATGTCTAACTCCGGCCCTGAATATATCTGTCCACAGCTAGCGTTCCCTCTCACTCCTCCATCCACCGCCTCTACGATAAAAATATCGGAGGCCATCTTAACATGCAAATGGCCGCCAGCGCGCGCGCGCTCGCACGTCTGCGTTTGACAGCGCAGTGCTGATTACATCACAATTACGGCTGCCATGTTTATCCATGAAAGCACTACTAGCCGCAGCGTTTTACAGGCCAATTATCGACATCTACTTCATTTCCACCCTCGACGGTTTACACACGCACACACGCAGACACGCAGACACACATACGCACGTACGTACACACACGCACGCACGCACGCACGCACACGCACACGCACGCACACACACACATACACACACACATACACACACACACACACACACACCACACACACTGCACACGCACGCACGCACAGACACAGACACACATATACATGAAACGCACGCACGCACAACACACACACACACACACACACAATATACACACACACATACACGCACGCACGCACGCACGTACACACACACACGCACGCACGCACGCGACCATGCATGCACGTACACACACACACACATACATACACACACACACACACACACACACACACACCACACACAACCTGCCGCGCGCGCGCGCACGCACAGACACAGACACACACCACGCCACACACACACATCAATACATACACACACATACACATACACACACACACACACAACACACACAGCACACACACACACACATGCACACGCAAAGCCACGCACAGACACAGACACACATATACATGAACGCACGCACGCACATACACACACACACACACCAATATACACACACACATACACGCCACGCAACGCCACGCACGTACACACACACACGCACGGCACGCACGCGACCATGCATGCATGTACACATACACACACACACATACATACACACACACACACACACACACACACACACACACACGCGACGGGGGGCGCAGCCGCCCGCGCACGCACAGACTCAGACACACACACACACACACACACACACACACACACACATACATACATACACACACACACACACACCACACACACACACACACCTACACACGTAGTGCGGGCTGAAGGTCGATAACATCACGGAAAGTTGAAAACCAGTCTTGACATTTATGTTGATGAATGCTATATCTATGAATGATTTACCTATGATGACGAATCTATGTTGATCTATGTGGAATATAGTGGTCGCACCGCAGTCACGATTGTCGTCATCGTCATCGTCGACAGGATAGATAGCCCACATTGTCTCATCGTCATCGATCGACAGGCATACGATAGCCCACATGTCGTCATCGTCATCGTCACAGGGTATACGATAGCCCACATTGTCGTCATCGTCATCGATCGACAGGTATACGATAGCGCCACATTGTCGTCATCGTCATCTGATCGACAGCGTATACGATAGCCCACATTGTCGTCATCGTCATCGATCGACAGGTATACGATAGCCAACTTGTCGTCATCGTCATCGTATCGACAGGTAACGATAGCCCACATTGTCGTCATCGTCATCGATCGACAGCTATACGATAGCCACATTGTCGTCATCGTCATCGATCGACAGGTATACGATAGCCACATTGTCGTCATCGTCATCGATCGACAGGTATACGATACCCACATTGTCGTCATCGTCATCGATCGACAGTGTATACGATAGCCCACATTGTCGTCATCGTCATCGATCGACAGGTATACGATAGCCCACATTGTCGTCATTCGTCATCGTATCGACAGGTATACGATTAGCCACATTTCGTCATCGTCATCGATCGACAGCGTATACGATAGCCCACATTGTCGTCATCGTCATCGATCGACAGGTATACGATAGCCCACATTGTCGTCAATCGTCATCGATCGCAGGTATACGAAGCCCCACATTGTCGTCATCGTCATCGGATCGACAGGTATACGATAGCCCACATTGTCGTCATCGTCATCGATCGACAGGTATACCGATACCCACATTGTCGTCATCGTCATCGATCGACAGGTATACATAGCCCTATTTCTCATCGTCATCGATCGACAGGTATACGATCCCACATTGTCGTCATCGTCATCGATCGACAGGTATACGATAGCCCACAATTGTCGTCATCGTCATCGATCGACAGGTATACGATAGCCCACATTGTCGTCATTCGTCATCGATCGACAGGTATACGATAGCCCACATTTGTCGTCATCGTCATCGATCGACAGCGTATACGATAGCCCACATTGTCGTCATCGTCATCGATCGACAGGTATACGATAGCCCACATTGTCGTCATCGTCATCGATCGACAGGTATACGATAGCCCACATTGTCGTCATCGTCATCGATCGCGACAGGTATACGATAGCCCACATTGTCGTCATCGTCATCGATCGACAGGTATACGATAGCCACATTGTCGTCATCGTCATCGATCGTTATCATCTCCACCACCATCTCATCATAATCACATTATCATCATCAAGATTAACGTATTATTATCGTCATAATCGTCATCATCATAATCATCATCATCATCACCATCTCATCATCACTATATCTCACCACCATCATCATCATGATCAACATTATCATCATCAAAATCAACGTATTTATTATCGTCATAATCATTAATCATCATAATCATCATCACCATCATCAGCATCATCATCATCATAATCATGATCATCATGTCATGATCATGTCATCATTCATCATCATGAGTCCGTCGTGCGTCCGTGCGTGCGTGCGCGTCGGTGCGTGCGCTGCGTGTGTGTGCGCGCGTGTGTATGCAGAATGAAGTGAGCGTGAGCGCGTGCGTGCGTGTACGTGTGAGAGACACAGGACTTGGCAGGTTGTCTGTGATAGGCAGACGCGTGTCAGCGCGTGGCAGCAGCAGCAGCAGCAGCACATCCCCAGAAGGAGCGTCCATTATAGCGCATGAAATATGCACTCCGCGTGCAGTTTAATAGATGAACGAGCGCAATTAAATATACATTTGCATAAAAGGCGCTTATTTTTGTTGAAGTGTAATTTTTTTCACCGGTGCCGTGAGTGCTGGGTGAATCAATACTGCAGAGCGGGAGTGTGTGTGTGTTGTGTGCGTGTGTGCGTGTGTGGGGTGTTGTCGTGTGGGTGTGTGTGCCGTGTGGTGTGGGTGTGTGTGTGTGTGCGTGTGTGTTGTTGTGTGCGTGTATGTGTGGTGTGTGTGTGTGTGTGTGTGTGCGTGCGTGTGTGTGTGTGTGTGGAGGGGGGGGGCTCATGCGGACGTGTGCATGTACGTGATATATAGGATTTCACGCCGGTTTGATGACATGCACAGATAGAGAGCGGCAGAGCGGGCGGCAGATTTCATAATTGCACGGCCGGCTAGGCTTCCACTGTCCAAAGCATCGGCTAGCCAATTTCGCCGGGCTGATGTATATATGTCAGTACACCCGTACCACGCCGCACCCTCCGCGCACCGAACCCCCTCTCTCCCCTGTGCGTTACCTCCACTCCTACGTCCCCAGGAATAAAATTCCATATGGTTTTTAGCTATTGCTGCTTGACTAAATGTTTGCTCAAATGGTGCTCATTTTTGTGCCCAGGGACCCTTGAAATTTTGAAATTTCTTGGGGGAGGCCCTCCAGACCCCATGCCATGTGCTTCCGCGACTAAGGGCGCCCACTGTGGGGGATGTGCCCTTAAAATGTGGAAAAATACTGTCTAGCTTCAGCCCTGGATCCGCCCCTGCTCCCTGATTCATGTCCCAGCGCTCTCGGCCCACCCTCTCTTCTGGTGTCGTGCCACTAGTCCGCATCGCAACCACCGACCCTACGGTTGGCTTTATGTCTTGTCCTTTTCTCGGCCTAATGTACGACTGTGAGGCGCCTCTCTTTCTGCACTTCACAGGAGTTTGGCTAGAGCGTAAAAATCTAATGCTATCAGTGAAGTGTGGACGAACGTCTCAGAGTAAATGCGTGAGCAAAGAACATCCCTGGTGACATTGAATGTAGTCACGCATGTACGCCTAAATCATGCGTGCGCGCGTGCGTGTGTGCGTGCATGTCTGGCAGCGCGTTCACATGTGTGCGTGCGTGTGTGCGGGTGCGCGTGTGTGAGTGCATGTCTGTGGGTGCGTACGTGTGTGTGCACGCGTGTGTGCGGGTGTGGTACCGTAAACAGACATATTTAGCGGCGTTGAGGATGCTGTGTGAGGATGCTGAGGGAGGATGCTGTGTGAGGATGCTGGGTGAGGATGCTGGGTGAGGATGCTGGGTGAGGATGCTGGGTGAGGATGCTGGGTGAGGATGCCTGGGTGGATGCGGTGAGGATGCTGAGGCGAGGATTGGTGAGGATGCTTGGGTGAGAATGCGGCAGGATGCTGAGTGAGGATGCTGGGTGAGGATGCTGGGTGAGGATGCTAGCGGGTTTGTTTAACGTGAAGGCTGCGAGCACAAGGCACAGCAATGTAGGTCGGGGGCCTAAGCACTCTCTGTCGCTGTCGTCAATGTTTAATGTATGCGCTCCCGCAAATATCCGGCCGTGCACGCACGCCTGTATCGTCGTCATCAGAGACCACTTTCACGCCCCGCCACTTTTTACATTCAGCGACGAGACAAGGGGGAGGCGGAGGGGGGAGTGCGGAGGGGGAGGGCCACGTCTCCCGCGGGCACGCTACAACACCGAACCCTTCTTACTATTCACGAAATTCAGCTACTATTCGTCTCCATCGTCATCCGTCGTCGTCCGTCGTCGGCACCGACGCGTACATCTCTGCGCTCGCCGCCGAAGAAAAAAACGAGCGAAAGAAACAACAGCACAATCGCCGAGAGACATCAAGAAAAAAAAAATCGCTGGCGGGTTATTTTCACCGCCGGATAGATGGCGTCGCAGCACGCCACAAGAATCGGCTGTAGAGGGGGGGGAGGAGAGGGATGAGGGGAGGAGGGGAGGGTCAATAAGAAAGCCAGCAATTAGCATGCGGCATATTGTGAATAAGCAGGAGGCAACGTTTCGTGTTTGGCGATCGAACTCCGTCTTGCCTCCGTCTCTCTCGCTACCCGCCCAGGGCCGCATGTAAATTCGCTTTGTATTAAATTCCCTTTCAGCTTGGCGGCGCGATGCGGCAGACGATCGATGGTCGAGCCTGCATCATTACGCAAAGAACGCGTGACGTATAGACCGCAGACGACTCCCTTCTCGTCCTCTCTCCTTGTCCTCCTCCCTCCACGCTCCTTCCCTCTCCTCATCTCCCTTCCTGTCGCCCTGCCTGCGCTCCTCGCCCTCTCCCTGTTTCCTGGCCTCTCTCCCTTCTTTGCCTTGCCCGTGCTTCCTCCAGTCTCCCCTACCTCCTCCTTTCAGCCTCCCTGCCTCCTGCCCCACCCTCTGTTGTCCCCATGCCTCTCCCTGCCCCTCATCCTCTCTCTGCCTGCTTCCCCTCCCTGCTCCCCCCGCTTCCTCTCTCCTCTGCCTGGTTCCTCCCCTCTCCCCTGCCGCGCTTCCTTCACACTCCCCTGCCGTCATTCCCTTCACACTCCCCTACCTCATCCTTCCCCTTCCCGCCCTCCTCCTCGCCCTCTCCCTCCCCTGCCTCTTCCTTCAGCTCCGCCTGCCTCCTCCCTCGCGCCTCTCACATACACTCTCCTCCTCTCGCCTACCGGCCACGCACGCACGCGCTCGTTACAATGAAACAAACGCACTACGCGCATACCGACACGTATCAAGAGGACGTGTTACGTGCGCTGTGTGGTGTGTTGTGGTGTGGGTGTGTGTGTGTGTGTGGTGTGTGCGCACGCGTATGTGCTCGCGCGTGTCTGTGCTGGTGTGTGTGTGGTGTGTGTGTGTGTGTGTGTGTGTGTGTGTTGTGTGTGTGTTGTTGGTGGTGGTGTTGTGTGTGAGTGTGTGTGTGTTGGGTGTGTGTGTGTGTGGTGCGTGCGTGCGTGTGTGTGCATGCGGGCGTGCGTCGCGTGCGTGTGGCGTGCGTTGTTGCGTGTGGTACATTAGTGTTACCAGGAGGGAATCAGATTTCACTAAGTTCTCTCACTATTGTGCTCCGAGGCACTATCGTACGCCCCTGTTCTCTCTTATCAACAGAAGAGGGGGGAGGGCTAGTCTCTGCTGCGCTGCTACTAGAGGGCGCATAGTAGTGCCGAACAGCGTAACCGTAGTCTGAGTGATAAGTCGTGCATCGGTGGGGATGGAGGAAGAGTGAGCGAAGTGAGAGAGAGAGGAACATAATATATATGTATATATGATATATATAGAGAGAAGATAGAGAGAGAGAGAGAGAGAAGAGAGAATGAGAGGAGAGAGATATGAGAGAGAGAGAGACTAAGAGGAGAGAGAGAGAGACCAGACAGAGAGAGAGAGAGAGAGAGAGAGGAGAGGGGGGAGCAAGCGGGGGGCGAGTGGGGGCGGGGGGGGAAGAGGAGAGAGAGATAGAAGGGAAAGACGAGAGAAGAGCAGAGGAGAGAGAGAGAGAGAGAGATAGAGCAGAAGAGAGAGAGAGAGAGAGAGAGAGAGACACAAAGAGAAGAACACAACAAAGAGAAGACAAGTCATAGAGAAGGGAGCCGAGAGAGAGAGAGCGAGCGAGTGAGAGAGAGTGAAGAGCGAGAGAGAGCGGATGAGAGAGCCGCAGAGAGCGAGAGAAGAGAGAGAGAGAAGAGGAAGAGAGAGAGGAGAGAGGCAGAGAGCAGAGAGAGATGAGCGGAAGAGAGGCCGAGAAGAGAGCGGAGTGACGAGAAGAGCGAGAGCGAGTGAGAGAGAGAGAAGAGAGAGAGAGAGAGAGAGCGCGAGAGAGAGAGAGAGAGACGAGAGAGAGGAGAGAGAAAGAGAGAGAAAATAAAATACTCGCTTCATTTGCGAGCATGATATATTATTTTTCAATTACGTGACGTACATCTCACGATACTGTAATTAAACGCGTTAGCGCAATCAAATGCACTCTGGGGATAAAAGTGAAACCTCCACTCGGTTAAACCTCCACTTCGGTATCATTATATCTCGTCGTTGAATGATTTCGAAATCCATCATCAACGTCATCATCGAACAAGCGAACAGCGCTAGCAGCGGCGAAAGACAGTAGCGGGCGATAAAACATAATTACAACTAAACAAAGCCTGTCACAGTCATGCAAGTTGTTTTTATTATTCACGCCAGTAAAAAAGATTATGCTCTCTCCGGGCTAATCATCTTCTGTCTCTCTCTCTCTACCCTCTCTGTCCTCTCTCGCTCTCTCTCTCGTCTCTCCGTCTTTCTCTACTCTCTCTTTCTCTACCTACTATCTCTTTCTCTTTCTATGCTTTCTCCCTCTTCTCCCCCCCGAGCCCCCCCCTCTTCTCCCCCCACCTCACCACCCCTCTAACTACTCTAACTCATCATCATCCTACACCCCTCTCACATCCAAACACACCTACACACCACTCACCTCAACCCACTACCCGCACCCCCCCCCCCCTCCCCACATCAACCACACCCGCCCCGCTACCTACCACCCCACACCCCACCCACACCCCCACGCCCCCCCTCCCTCATAACTCCCAACCACCCCCACCACCACCCACACACCCGCACCCCACTAACAACCCCCCCCCCCCCCCCACCCCACCACACCACAAATACAACAACCACCCAGCAACCACACAACCCCGCGCCCACAGGACATAGTCGGACACCACACCCATCCCGCCAGACCAACTACCCACCCCCAACCTAAACACGCCGGACACCCCCCCACCAAGACCACGCACCTGCACCCTCCATCACCTCCCACTCACTCCCTCCCTCCCTGCCTCTCATTCCCGCCCCCTCACACCCACACCACCTCCCCCCCTCCACACCTCCCCTTCGCCCTCGCTCCCCCCCTCTGCTGCTCTCTCTCACACCCTCTCCTCTCTCTCTCTCTCTCACTCTTTCTCTCTCCCCCTGCTCTCTCTCTCTCCTTCCTCAGTCTGCTCCTCTCGTGCTCTCTCTCACTCTCATCTCCTACCCGTCTTTTCCTGCACTCTCTCTGTTTCTCTCTCTCTCTCTCTCTCTCTCTCGAGCAGCGCTCTCTCTCTTCATCTTCTATCTCTCTATCTCTCTCTGCTCTCTCTCTCGCTCTCCTCTCCTCAGCTCCACCCACCTGAGCCCCTCGCAGCGCAAATTCGTTAAACTCGTGCGTCGCCGGCGCAGAATTATCTCTTATAATATCCGTGACGAACAATCGCACGCGATGATGGATGGGACGACGAACCGTAATGAAACTTAAGACATTCGGACGCTCGAAAGAAGTTCGCTGGACGGGCCGAATACTGTTTCAGCCTGGCCGCGGAAACAAACAACACGCCTCTGCTCACGCGCTGCGCGGGACACGTTATAGAACAGCCAGCGACATGGAATGGACAGCCGTAACATGGAATGAAGAGGGCCACGACGGACTGGAAGCCGGACAGTTCGAGCACGGAATGGGGCAGTTGGCGACACGATGAAGAAGGCCACGACACGGAGATTGACAGTCGGCGCGACGCGTAATGGACAGCCACGATACAGGGGTGTGTCAATCACAGAGACACACGCAGCGCAGCGCATGCACGCACGGGCACGCACGCACGCACGCGGCTCTCTGACACGATCATACACCAGCGCCGAAACAGACCTACACCACCGAGCCAACCCCGCGCCCCCGCGCTCTGCACCCACGATTCTGCCATCGAACAACCCCCTCCCAGGTGCCCGATTGCACGCCTCACAAAAAAAATTCTCCATCGAACACCCCGCTCGCGCCGACCGCCCTGCACCACATCTCCATCGAGACACGCCGCGCTACCACCCGCCTGCACCCACATTCTCCATCGCGAACACATGCGCCCATCCGCCCCCGCCTGCACCGCCCCATTCTCCATCGAACAGCACCGATCACCGCACACGATAAACGACACCGCCAGGGCGTGGCGAGCGCGGTCCTGTCCGCCAGGGGGCGCCTGTAGGTGTAAGTTCGCGTTAAATTATTTGTCCCTCGACGGCGGCGCTTTTTTCGAAGCCTGTTCACATTGTAAACGCGTGCTTGCGGATTACGTAACGAAGTGATCAACCCCGCTAAGTGGTGGAGGGCTCGACACGGGGAGGTCGGGGACGTAACCGCTATCCCCACACGGCTGCATGCAGAGAGAGCAGAGCGAGACGGAGAGAGAGGGGGAGAAAAGAGGAGAGAGAGGAGAGGGAAGGAGAGATTTAGAAAGAGAGACGGGAGAGAGAGAGAGAGCCAGAGAGAGAGAGAGAGAGAAGACGAGAGAGAGAGAGAGAGAGAGAGTGGGAGAGGGGGGGGATGAGATAGATAAGAGAGAGAGAAGGAGAGAGGATGAATAGATAGAAGAGAGGGGGAGAGAAAGCGAAAAGAGCGAGAGAGAGAGGAGAGACGAGAGAGAGACGAGAAAGAAGAGAGAGATAGGGGGAGATAGACTAGATAGAGAATAGATAAGCGAAGAGAGAGAGAAAGAGGGAGGGAAGAGAAAAGGGAGTGAGAGAACAGAGAGAAGAGAGAGAGAGAGCGCCAAGGAGCAAGAGAGAGAGAGAGAGAGACGAGAGAGAGGAGAGGAGAGAGAGAAGAAGAGAGAGCCAGAGAAGAGAAGAGAGAGAGAGAGAGAGAGAGAGAGAGAGAGAGAGAGAGATAAGGGGGGACGGAGAAGGAGAGAGAGATAGATGCGAGAGAGAGAGGCGGGGAGAGAAAAAAAGCGAAAGAGACGAGAGAGAGAGAGAGAGAAGAAGAGAGGAGAGAGAGAAGATGACAGAGGTGTACGCTCGCGACTGCACGCAGCGCCAGCAACACGATAGCAAGATTAAATACCCGGCAAAACATTTGCGTCGTCGTTCAAAACGAAAAGCTGGAATTCGCGAAATGCCACGGTGCATTTCGCTTGCCACAACCCCGCTGCGTGTCGTGTGCGCGTTTCAAAACAAGGAACACGCACGCACAAACAGCCGCACGCACGCACGTGCACGCACGAGACCACGCTCCACGGGGCAAAGGCTTTCCAGATATCAGTGCGCACGGGAAGGGCACAGGCTCAATACATGTAGCAATAATCGAGGGGAACAGTGTAGATAAATAAAAAAGTCCGACAGACAGAGAGAGAGAGAGAGAGAGAGAGAGAGAGGAGAGAGAGAGAGAGAGAGAGGAGCAGAGCAGAGAAAGAGAGAGAGAGAGAGACGCGATGAGAGAGCAGACGAGGAGAGAGAGAGGCGAAAAAGATTGCAGAGAGAGAGAGAGGAAAGAGAGAGAGAGAGAGACGTGTGAACGAAGGAGAGAGAGAGAGAGAGAGAGAGAAAGAGAGAGAGAGAGAGAGAGAGAGAGAGAGAGAGAAAGAGAGAGAGAGAGAGAGAGAGAGAGAGAGAGAGAAAGAGAAAGAAAGAGAGAGATGAAGTATAGAGAAGTAAAGAAGGTGGAGGGGTGGGGGGTATCCCGTCAACACGAACCACTGAATCTACGGCTGTTCGGTTGCAATTTCACAACAGAACCCTATCTGCTCTGCCACAACACTATACACAGGGATGCGCAGTGTCTTTCTAGTCCGCGTGGGGGCGCAGTCAGTGCGCGGCGATACACAGGGTAAACCTCAACCCCCCTCCCTCTCTCCTTCTTTCTATCTACGCTCAGCAAGAGTTGGCACGAGAGAGACGGCAGTCACATACAGATGCGCCGCAAAGCAACATTAAACATTCACAAGTCGAAATTACCGCAAACTCAGCCCCTGGGACAAATCAGTAAGCCTGCGAGAGATTGAGGGAGGGGGTGGGTGAGAGAGAGAGCGAAAAGAAAGGGTGAATAAAGAGAAGCAAAAATGAAGAGAAAGATTGCAAGATTGCAAAATTGAGAGCGTAACTCCTCTATTTTGTATTCGCACGGATTAACGTCAGCTTGCATAACCGTCACCACCGGCGGCCATTTTGTCAGTTTTTTCTTTTTGTCGGCCAGCAGACGATAAATATAGCCGTGGGCTGAGGTTTCATCAGCGATAAGAAAATGGCCGCCGCCTCAGCAGTCTCGCAAAACTCCGCGACTGTCACACCGTATGTACGCGCATTCTGATGACGTCTGCTCATTGTGTGTGCTTGTTGCTCGGTGTCCGTCTTCACTCTCGTATTCCGGACTATCGGCGCCCACAATGACATCCTGATTTGCGGTGTACACTTCATGAGAATGCTTGTTACACGGGCACACCCCCCGGAGCTCCCTCCCCCTGCAGTCACGGCGTCTACCTTTTCCCAGTGGCGTAGTTAAAGGGGGGGGGGACAAAGGAGACCATGGCCCCCCTGTTGATCCGAAAGTTAAAAGAAGAAGGAAAAAAGAAGAATTGTTTTACTAAAAAAAGAATTGTCCTAGTCAGAATGAAGGCTGTACATGTACTCAAAGGTGCCACAAATACCATCTCCTGCTATCAACATTTTAAAATTTTCCTGGGGGAGGACGCCCATACCCCCGCCTGTATTTCACCCCCCTCCTTTTATATCTTGGTAGCAGAGAACAACAAACAAAAATGCCTTTATGCATCGCGCCTGAAACAAAGATTGCAGAGCTGAGAGCTAGGTGGGGGAACGTAGGGTGTGGAGAGAGAGAGGCGGAGAAACCATTAAAATATTAAGTCATCCACCATTTTGCGTAGTTCGCTGTTTTTGCACCCCCTTGTTAAAATATCCTGTCTACGCCACTGCCTTTTCTTCTCTGCCTGTGCAGTGTCCGCAGCCCGCACACGCCCCACCGCTACAAGAGTGGCATGCTCCATTCCTCATCTGCTTGCAAGACATTAATTACTATGGAACCTTGTTACAATAATTACCAAAGGGAATATGGATTCTATTGACAATGTATGATCGGCAAGATTGCGTCTACAATTCACCGAGAATTAGGTCATCGCGGATGCTTATATTCGTAGATTATGCTGTGAGGGGATGAAGAGAAGGAGGAGGTCCGTATACTGTGGTAACAACCTGTATGTTGCTGCATGCCGGCTAGCGGGTTAGCAGTAAGTAACGACGATGGGAAAAATACACGGTGAGGGTGTGTCGTTAATTAATGACAGGCAATGACTGCTGCTGCTGCTATAAACACACGTGCGCGTGAGTGTGTGTGTGTGTGTGTGCGTGCGTGCGTGCGTGCGTGCGTGCGTGCGTGCGTGTGCGTGCGTGCGTGCGTGCGTGCGTGCGTGCGTGTGTGTGTGTGTGTTTGTTGGTGGTGGTGTTGTGTGTGAGTGTGTGTGTGTTGGGTGTGTGTGTGTGTGGTGCGTGCGTGCGTGTGTGTGCATGCGGGCGTGCGTCGCGTGCGTGTGGCGTGCGTTGTTGCGTGTGGTACATTAGTGTTACCAGGAGGGAATCAGATTTCACTAAGTTCTCTCACTATTGTGCTCCGAGGCACTATCGTACGCCCCTGTTCTCTCTTATCAACAGAAGAGGGGGGAGGGCTAGTCTCTGCTGCGCTGCTACTAGAGGGCGCATAGTAGTGCCGAACAGCGTAACCGTAGTCTGAGTGATAAGTCGTGCATCGGTGGGGATGGAGGAAGAGTGAGCGAAGTGAGAGAGAGAGGAACATAATATATATGTATATATGATATATATAGAGAGAAGATAGAGAGAGAGAGAGAGAGAAGAGAGAATGAGAGGAGAGAGATATGAGAGAGAGAGAGACTAAGAGGAGAGAGAGAGAGACCAGACAGAGAGAGAGAGAGAGAGAGAGAGGAGAGGGGGGAGCAAGCGGGGGGCGAGTGGGGGCGGGGGGGGAAGAGGAGAGAGAGATAGAAGGGAAAGACGAGAGAAGAGCAGAGGAGAGAGAGAGAGAGAGAGATAGAGCAGAAGAGAGAGAGAGAGAGAGAGAGAGAGACACAAAGAGAAGAACACAACAAAGAGAAGACAAGTCATAGAGAAGGGAGCCGAGAGAGAGAGAGCGAGCGAGTGAGAGAGAGTGAAGAGCGAGAGAGAGCGGATGAGAGAGCCGCAGAGAGCGAGAGAAGAGAGAGAGAGAAGAGGAAGAGAGAGAGGAGAGAGGCAGAGAGCAGAGAGAGATGAGCGGAAGAGAGGCCGAGAAGAGAGCGGAGTGACGAGAAGAGCGAGAGCGAGTGAGAGAGAGAGAAGAGAGAGAGAGAGAGAGAGCGCGAGAGAGAGAGAGAGAGACGAGAGAGAGGAGAGAGAAAGAGAGAGAAAATAAAATACTCGCTGCATTTGCGAGCATGATATATTATTTTATCAATTACGTGACGTGAGAGAGCACGATACTGTAATTAAACGCGTAAGCGCAATCAAATGCATCTCTGGGGATAAAAGGGAAACCTCCACTCGGTTAAACTCGCACTTCGGTATCATTATACTCGTCGTTGACATGATTTCGAAATCCATCGATGCAACGTCATCATCTGAACAAGCGAAACAGCGCTAGCAGCGGCGAAAGACAGTAGCGGGCGATCAAACAATATTACAACTAAACAAAGCCTTTCACAGTCATGCAAGTTGTTTTTATTATTCACGCCAGTAAAAAAGATTATGCTCTCTCCGGGCTAATCATCTTCTGTCTCTCTCTCTCTACCCTCTCTGTCCTCTCTCGCTCTCTCTCTCGTCTCTCCGTCTTTCTCTACTCTCTCTTTCTCTACCTACTATCTCTTTCTCTTTCTATGCTTTCTCCCTCTTCTCCCCCCCGAGCCCCCCCCTCTTCTCCCCCCACCTCACCACCCCTCTAACTACTCTAACTCATCATCATCCTACACCCCTCTCACATCCAAACACACCTACACACCACTCACCTCAACCCACTACCCGCACCCCCCCCCCCCTCCCCACATCAACCACACCCGCCCCGCTACCTACCACCCCACACCCCACCCACACCCCCACGCCCCCCCTCCCTCATAACTCCCAACCACCCCCACCACCACCCACACACCCGCACCCCACTAACAACCCCCCCCCCCCCCCCACCCCACCACACCACAAATACAACAACCACCCAGCAACCACACAACCCCGCGCCCACAGGACATAGTCGGACACCACACCCATCCCGCCAGACCAACTACCCACCCCCAACCTAAACACGCCGGACACCCCCCCACCAAGACCACGCACCTGCACCCTCCATCACCTCCCACTCACTCCCTCCCTCCCTGCCTCTCATTCCCGCCCCCTCACACCCACACCACCTCCCCCCCTCCACACCTCCCCTTCGCCCTCGCTCCCCCCCTCTGCTGCTCTCTCTCACACCCTCTCCTCTCTCTCTCTCTCTCACTCTTTCTCTCTCCCCCTGCTCTCTCTCTCTCCTTCCTCAGTCTGCTCCTCTCGTGCTCTCTCTCACTCTCATCTCCTACCCGTCTTTTCCTGCACTCTCTCTGTTTCTCTCTCTCTCTCTCTCTCTCTCTCGAGCAGCGCTCTCTCTCTTCATCTTCTATCTCTCTATCTCTCTCTGCTCTCTCTCTCGCTCTCCTCTCCTCAGCTCCACCCACCTGAGCCCCTCGCAGCGCAAATTCGTTAAACTCGTGCGTCGCCGGCGCAGAATTATCTCTTATAATATCCGTGACGAACAATCGCACGCGATGATGGATGGGACGACGAACCGTAATGAAACTTAAGACATTCGGACGCTCGAAAGAAGTTCGCTGGACGGGCCGAATACTGTTTCAGCCTGGCCGCGGAAACAAACAACACGCCTCTGCTCACGCGCTGCGCGGGACACGTTATAGAACAGCCAGCGACATGGAATGGACAGCCGTAACATGGAATGAAGAGGGCCACGACGGACTGGAAGCCGGACAGTTCGAGCACGGAATGGGGCAGTTGGCGACACGATGAAGAAGGCCACGACACGGAGATTGACAGTCGGCGCGACGCGTAATGGACAGCCACGATACAGGGGTGTGTCAATCACAGAGACACACGCAGCGCAGCGCATGCACGCACGGGCACGCACGCACGCACGCGGCTCTCTGACACGATCATACACCAGCGCCGAAACAGACCTACACCACCGAGCCAACCCCGCGCCCCCGCGCTCTGCACCCACGATTCTGCCATCGAACAACCCCCTCCCAGGTGCCCGATTGCACGCCTCACAAAAAAAATTCTCCATCGAACACCCCGCTCGCGCCGACCGCCCTGCACCACATCTCCATCGAGACACGCCGCGCTACCACCCGCCTGCACCCACATTCTCCATCGCGAACACATGCGCCCATCCGCCCCCGCCTGCACCGCCCCATTCTCCATCGAACAGCACCGATCACCGCACACGATAAACGACACCGCCAGGGCGTGGCGAGCGCGGTCCTGTCCGCCAGGGGGCGCCTGTAGGTGTAAGTTCGCGTTAAATTATTTGTCCCTCGACGGCGGCGCTTTTTTCGAAGCCTGTTCACATTGTAAACGCGTGCTTGCGGATTACGTAACGAAGTGATCAACCCCGCTAAGTGGTGGAGGGCTCGACACGGGGAGGTCGGGGACGTAACCGCTATCCCCACACGGCTGCATGCAGAGAGAGCAGAGCGAGACGGAGAGAGAGGGGGAGAAAAGAGGAGAGAGAGGAGAGGGAAGGAGAGATTTAGAAAGAGAGACGGGAGAGAGAGAGAGAGCCAGAGAGAGAGAGAGAGAGAAGACGAGAGAGAGAGAGAGAGAGAGAGTGGGAGAGGGGGGGGATGAGATAGATAAGAGAGAGAGAAGGAGAGAGGATGAATAGATAGAAGAGAGGGGGAGAGAAAGCGAAAAGAGCGAGAGAGAGAGGAGAGACGAGAGAGAGACGAGAAAGAAGAGAGAGATAGGGGGAGATAGACTAGATAGAGAATAGATAAGCGAAGAGAGAGAGAAAGAGGGAGGGAAGAGAAAAGGGAGTGAGAGAACAGAGAGAAGAGAGAGAGAGAGCGCCAAGGAGCAAGAGAGAGAGAGAGAGAGACGAGAGAGAGGAGAGGAGAGAGAGAAGAAGAGAGAGCCAGAGAAGAGAAGAGAGAGAGAGAGAGAGAGAGAGAGAGAGAGAGAGAGAGATAAGGGGGGACGGAGAAGGAGAGAGAGATAGATGCGAGAGAGAGAGGCGGGGAGAGAAAAAAAGCGAAAGAGACGAGAGAGAGAGAGAGAGAAGAAGAGAGGAGAGAGAGAAGATGACAGAGGTGTACGCTCGCGACTGCACGCAGCGCCAGCAACACGATAGCAAGATTAAATACCCGGCAAAACATTTGCGTCGTCGTTCAAAACGAAAAGCTGGAATTCGCGAAATGCCACGGTGCATTTCGCTTGCCACAACCCCGCTGCGTGTCGTGTGCGCGTTTCAAAACAAGGAACACGCACGCACAAACAGCCGCACGCACGCACGTGCACGCACGAGACCACGCTCCACGGGGCAAAGGCTTTCCAGATATCAGTGCGCACGGGAAGGGCACAGGCTCAATACATGTAGCAATAATCGAGGGGAACAGTGTAGATAAATAAAAAAGTCCGACAGACAGAGAGAGAGAGAGAGAGAGAGAGAGAGAGGAGAGAGAGAGAGAGAGAGAGGAGCAGAGCAGAGAAAGAGAGAGAGAGAGAGACGCGATGAGAGAGCAGACGAGGAGAGAGAGAGGCGAAAAAGATTGCAGAGAGAGAGAGAGGAAAGAGAGAGAGAGAGAGACGTGTGAACGAAGGAGAGAGAGAGGAAGAGAAAAGAAGCCAGCAATTAGCAGCGGCATATTGTGGAATAAGCAGGAGGAACGTTTCGTGCTTGCGATCGACTCGTCTTGCCTCGTCTCTCGCTACCCGGCCCGGCCGCATGTAATATTCCTTTTGATTAAAATTCCCTTTTCAGCTTGGCGCGATGCGGCAGACGATCGATGGTCGAGCTGCATCATCTACGCAAAGAACGGCGTGACGTAATGACCGCAGACGCCCTCTCCTCTCCTCTCTTCTCCTCTGCCTCCTCCCTCCCCTCCCTCTCCTCTCCTCATCCCTCCCCCTTCCTGTCCCCTGCCTCCTCCCTCCCCTCTCCTGTTTCCTGCCTCCTCCCCCTTCCTTTCCCTTGCCTGCTTCCTCCCCTCTCCCCTACCTCCTCCTTCACCTCCCCTGCCTCCTCCCTCCCCTCTGTTGTCCCCTGCCTCCTCCCTCCCCTCTCCTCTCTCCTGCCTGCTTCCCCTCCCCTGCCTCCTCCCCCTTCCTCTCCCCTGCCTGGTTCCTCCCCTCTCCCCTGCCCCTTCCTTCACCTCCCCTGCCTCATCCTTCACCTCCCCTACCTCATCCTTCCCCTCCCCTGCCTCCTCCCTCGCCTCTCCCCTCCCCTGCCTCTTCCTTCACCTCCCCTGCCTCCTCCCTCGCCTCCTCCATCGCCTCTCCCCTCCCCTCTCCCCTACCGCACGCACGCACGCAGCTCGTTACAATGAAACAAACGCACTACGCGATAACGACACGTATCAAGAGACGTGTTACGTGCGGCTGTGTGTGTGTGTGTGTGTGTGTGTGTGTGTGTGTGTGTGTGTGTGTGTGTGTGTGCGTGTGTGTGCGTGTTTGTTCCGGGAGAATACGCGGTTAGCTGGGCCGCCGTGTGGAAATCAGGCGTCTCCTAAAGAGACGATGTATGAAATTGTAAGCACTATGTCATAGCTGACAGCTGGGGAGGAAGAACGAGAGAGGAGGAACGCGCGCTAGGGAAATCACGAGGAGGAGAGAGAGAGAAGGCGACGAACGGGAAGAACAATGAGAGAGAGAGAGAGAGAGAGAGAGAGAGAGAGAGAGAGAGACAGAAGAGAAGGGGAGAGTGCGATGAGCACCGAAAGGGCGAATTAAAGAATGTGGGGGCAACTAGAGTTGGTGGGATAGAGGGGATGAAAGAGGTGCACGCGGAGGGGAAGTAGGAGAGGGAAGAAGAAGAACAAGAGGGGAAGAGAAAGAGAACGAGCGAGATAATA
>NW_014577151.1:0-4862 GCF_000485595.1 Priapulus caudatus
TGGTTTAATGTCATTTAGGTTAGGGTTAGGGTTAGGGTTTGGATTATCAATCATTAATCATTAATGATATCAAAGTTGGGAACACTTCTAATGGAGCGTTAGCCAGATTTGCAGGATTTTTATATACTTTTTGCCAAAAAATCGTAAGGACTCGTAAATACTCGTAACTAACTCGTACCTATTCGTAACAACACGTAAACAGGTCGCAACTAACACGTAAAAGCTTCGATGAATCGTAATATATCCGTAACAATCCGTAAAAGCTCGTAAAATGCCCGTAAGTTGCTCGTAGTTATCCTTGAAAACTCTTAACAAATCGTGGAATTTTGTCGTAAATACATCGTAATAACTCGTAATAATCCGTAATAAACCGCAATTAGCTCGTAATAACACGTAAATCGCTCGTAAAAGTGGCCAAATCGTAAGGATCCGTGTACTTTTACGAATTGTGCGATCCGTAAGGACTCGTAAGAAAAATCCGTGTATGTCAAGGGGGTATTATAGAGACACTCTATTAGGGTTCCCTAGGGTTCCCTATTATCAACATCTGATATTATAAATCACCAACATTTATTTTCGAAACAAGCGACTTGATTATGGTTTCCAGCCGACAGTAATCGATGTCAACGACTCCGTCTCACGTTTATTATAGCGGGACTTTAACAGCTTAACTCGTCCATTTGGTCTTTGTATGCGCGCTTTCGTCTGCGACAGTCTAGCTCTAACATGTTTTTTTTCTCTTTTGACAATACATTTTCATTCAATGAAAATCCTGTCAGCATTGTTATTAATAGAAGCTGCGATAACTCGGGATCAGAAACAGCCTGCGGGCCGACAGTCCTGTCTGCGTACGGTGGAGTAATACAGCCTCAGCTTCCATGTGGAAATCAGTGGTCAAAGGTCATGGTTGTCAGAAACATCGTAAAGTTTATGCTAATGTTAAAGTGATTACGTCACCGTAAATAGTAAAAAATAAAAAAAACGTTTCCACTTTTTCACTAAATATAAGTAATTCTGTTCACTTTTTATGGTTAAATTGCCGCATTATACTTCCTATTTTACTTTATTGTTCGATCTGAACATACACTCGTGACTCATACATAGCCCATAGCAAGCAATTGTTTCTGACAACGGGCTCCAGGTTTAGGGGTGTTTGCTCCACGAGGTTGAAAACCCCGAGTGAGAAACGCTTTTCTCTTCACTGCTATTAACAAAATTGCACATAATGGCGCTTAACGGCTGTGTTTTTACGTGGGCGCGTACAGCCACTGTTTTCCTAGCGAAACATAAAAAGCAGAAAATCGAGTGAAAATGATTGATGAATCGTGAATCACATTGTTGCGTCACACGCGTACTGCGTGCGTTTAGTTTTACACACGTCATCGCTCGCGGATGGCTAGATCATATCAAGAGCTCATAATAGAGATATCATATCAGAATTGATCATATAGCCATGTATAAGCAGATATGACTAAGTATAGCTTCATGTTCTCTGCATTTCCGTGCGTGCATGAAACATATTGACTGTTACATAAAATCGTTTTTATTTTGCTGGAATTAGCTTATTTGTCGATGCAGTGTGACCACGCCCCTTGGATATTGTTGCTATGGTCGGTCAAGCTAGATCAGTTTACGTGTGTGTCGTGCGTGCACGCCAAATTGTCGACCTGTCAAATTGTCAGCCGTGCGTGTCATTCACGCTAGTGTGGATTATATCGTCGCAGGTGTTTCTTGTTCCTAATGTTCTCGTAACAGGTTTTAGATGTTCCTGTTGTTATCCATCCCTCTCCTTAGGTGTTCGTGGTTTGCTGATAGTCTCCATCCCTTCCACGGGTGTTCACGGTCCCTGATGTTCTTTATCTTTTTCCAATATGTTTGTTGTTTCTGATGTTCTCCATCCATTCCCCCATGTGTTCGTTGTTCTTGACGTTCTCCGTTGTTCCTGATGTTCTCCATCCGTTCCCTCATGTGTTCGTTGTTCTTGATGTTCTCCATCCCTTCCCCCGTGTGTTCGTTGTTCCTGACGTTCTCCGAATTTTAATCGCCGCGATCGGGCGATAAAAATCGCTCGTGTGCCCCTAGCATAAGGGGTGGACACACTAGGCGATTAATTTTTTATGCGATCGAGCCGGCCGACCGAGCTGGCCGGCTCGATCGCATGAAAAATCGCGTAGTGTGTCCAGTGAGTCGCGGTCGATTTTCGAGTCGGCCGGCCGAGTCGCCCGATTCAAACATGTTTGATAATTATTTGAGCCGGCCGGCTGCAATCGCCTAGTGTGCCCGGGTCTGCGATTGAGCCGGCCGATTGTACAATTCATCAGCCAATCAGCGTGCTGAAAATACACAGAGTCGCCCGACTCAATCGCGTAGTGTGTGCACAGAGTCGCCCGACTGAGCCGGCCGGCTCGATCGCATGAAAAATCGCGTAGTGTGTCCACAGCTTTAGTAGCATGTAGAAATGGCCGTGGCTACGCGTCTGGTTACCGGACGCCTAGCTCCCAGTCTACACATCCGGTCATCCATTTCGTGAACCCAACTATATTTTTTCAGTGAAAAACACTAAACAGTAATTTTTACCATATTAATACTTGCGTTTATTTATTTTATCAAAAAACGTGTTTTTGTAACTCTTGAAACAATAGTAAATCCTGTAGTGTAGAATCAACGATTTGAAAGGGGGCGTGGCCTAATCGTGACGTAGATTTGGGGCACTTGCCGTCACATACACGATACGCACCAGTGCGGTTTTTGTTGTGAAGCAGTTTAATAAATAGTAGAAGTCTGTACGAAATTGGATTGGCATCCGCAGGCCGGATTAACTGTTCTGAGCAACTGAGTCAACTGACCCATCCAATTGGCCCAATCGTTAGCGCAGTAGAACATTCTAAAGGACAGTGCTTGGCAAAGAGTCACTTCAAAGTCCACGTTTTGGCATGCGCGTCTGAAAAACATGTATAATCTAGTTTGGCCGATCAAGCAACAATATAGCGGGGAACGTAGCCATCTCGTTCAGTCTTGTAGATCAGTCAGTCCGTATAACTGCTGAGACTTCGGCGGCATTCCGAAATGAAGTGCTGAGCATCATATGTTCCCCAAAACTTTACTTACAAAACCTTACTTAACCCCCCCCCTCCACACACACACACACGCACACACACACACACACACACACACACACACACACACACACACACACACACCTGGGCCTGTGTTGTTGCGGTGTGTTTGTTGTTCGTCGTTGTTTATTCATCCTCGTGCACAATGACATTTCGTTCCGTAGGTTTCCCCACTGTGTCCTATATATAATATATCACTCTCACCGAGAGCATTCACGCGCGCGCGAGTATCACACTGAAACGAATATCACACCCGACCGAAAGCTAGCACCGTGTTTAAAATTGTGTCTCCACACTATTTTTTCTCTCTTATATTTTTTCTATCGTCGAGGGCGAGGGGGGGGGGCACGGGTGCCGGCGAGTGGTGGCGTGGCGCGGCGTGGGAGGCGTGCGAGGGCGGCCGGTCGGGGAGGGCAGGGCACGCGCAGCGCGAGGCAGGGGCAGGCAGGGGCGTCTCTGCGTGGGGGAGACAGACTAGAACCTTCTATACAGCAGCAGCAGCAGCAGCAGCAGCAGCAGCCGCAGGCAGGCATGCAGAGACGTCTCTCTGTGTGAGAGACAGACTAGAACCTTCTATACAGCAGCAGCAGCAGCCGCAGGCAGACATGCAGAGACGTCTCTCTGTGTGAGAGACAGACTATAAACGCTTTACTACAGGCACAGCAGCAGCCGCAGGCAGAATTCAGAGACGTCTCTCTGTGCTGAGAGACAACTAGAACCTTCTAATACAGCAGCAGCAAGCAGCCGCAGGCAGAACATTGGCAGAGACGTCTCTCTGGTGTGAGAGCCAGACTAGAACCTTCTATACATCCCGCAGCAGCAGCGCACAGACATGCAGCGAACGTCTCCTCTCTGTGTGAGAGACAGACTAGAACCTTCCTATACAGCACAGCATGCAGCAGCCGCAGCGCAGACATGCAGAGACGTGCTCCTGTGTGAGAGAGCAGACTAGAAGCCTTCTATACAGGGCAGCAGCAGCAGCCGCAGGCAGACATGCAGAGACGTCTCTCTGTGTGAGAGACAGTCTAGGACCTTCTATACAGCGCGCTGCGACGATGCAGCACACGCTTATAAGAGTACCGGAAGTGTGCACGTCACGTTGGCAAGACACACGCAGCGGGCTGGTTCTACACAAGCCACCTGGCTCCATAGTGTCAGCCAAGGCGTGAAAATGTTGTGCGTACTAAAAAACAGCGAGTGTGTGCGCTGCAAGGACAGGCGGGTACAGCATGCGGTAGAGTCGATCTACAATATTTGAATGACATTAAAAAAAATTAAGAAAAAAAATTTTTTTTTTGGTTAAATATTATTTTTTTTTAATTAATTTTTTTCCCCGTTGCTTTTCACTTCCATCCTTGTGCTGAAGCTATAAAAACTGCAATAATGACTCAGAATGATGTTACAAATCGGGTAGCAAAACATGACCACGCAGTTTTTAATGTTACCGAGCATATGTTGTGTAGACCACAGGCTCGTTGTCATGCCCACCGTGCACGTCATACTTCGGTACTCCTATAAGAGCGTTACGCTTACGAACTGGCTAATTAGAGCACGAGCTAGTCGAGACTGCCAGCTGAGTTGGCTTTCACTGCCGGCTGGCACGATATCCGGCAAGCGCCCGCGCGCAAAGAAAACCGCGTAGAAGCTCAGGATAATGACGTCAGTGGCACAGGCTGCTGCAATCGTAGTGTGTGTGTGTGGGTGTGTGTGTGTGTGTGTGTGTGTGTCGTGTGTGCGTGTGTTGTG
>NW_014577151.1:7201-14718 GCF_000485595.1 Priapulus caudatus
GTTCCCGCTCACCCCCCGCGCCCGCCCTCCCCCGCCCCCCCACGGCCGGCCCGCGGGGCTCTCCGGCTGCGGATGAAGTTGCGTGCACCTGCGCATGATGACGTCGAAGAACTTGAGGCACGAAGCCCTGGCTCGCGACGACCAAGTGCCCGGCGGTGGGCAGCGGCGACACGTTCCTCACAATTGTCGATGGACGGCGGGATCGACGACAGCTGGTATCTCCGTCGGAGGAAGACTGGCGTCGCCCGCGCCGACCGGACGGCACGCCGGCGGGCGCCGTGGCGGTCGCGCTCTCTGCCGCGGAGGCGCAGGGCCGTGGCTGCCCTGCGCGGCGCCGCCCGCTGGTACGCCTAGCCCCCCCTCCCCCGGGGGCCGCGTGCGCGGCCGCACGTAGATGGGCTCGCCCCGGCGGCGGGCGGCCGCGCGCGCGCGGATCGGAGACGCCGCCGCGCCGAGGCACCGCGCGCAGTCGGGACCGGCGCGCGGGGACGCCGCGACGCCGACGACGGCGCGGCGCCGACGCTCCGCGATTCGAGGCGACACGAAGAAGAGCTTCGTAGCGGCATCGCGGAGCGCGGCCGGCTCCGGAGCCGCCGTACTCTCGACGTCGCGGGCGCGCGCCCGCCCCCGCGTCCCCGCGGCCGCGACCGCTCGCGGACGGTCGAGGAACGCCGAGGCGCCCGGGAGCCGACCGCCGAGCGCCGGCTGGCCGCCCCCCAGGTGCGGCGCCGCCCAGCGCCCGGCCGCCGCCAGACCGCGTGTCCGACCCGCTCAGAGGCTGGCGGGCGCGGTTGCACGGAGCCGAGAGAGTGGCGCGCGCGCCCTCAGGCCGGCGCGGTCCCCCGTCTCCGACTGGGTGCCGCCCCGCCCGCGCCCCGGCCCGGCCCCCGCGGGCCCCGGGCCCCTCCGCGGCCGCGCGGCGCCTCGCGCGCGCCCGCCCGGCGGCCGCGCTCGTCTGCCGGCGACCGCAGTCGCCGCGCGTCGGCGGCACAGCTCGCCTCGCACCATGCCCGGTCCGCCGCGCGGCGCCGGGCCCCGAGCGCGGCGGCTCGCACGCAGCGGTGCGGCCTCGTTCCCGCCCCGCTCCGTGTCGCCGCGGCCTGCTCCAAGGCGACGTCCGACGCGGCGGGCCGTTTCGTGGCCTGGCACGGGCCGGGAGACCGGACGGCGCCTGCGCGAACCGGCGACGGCGCCGCGAGGACACGATCGCCGCGCCAGACGACCGGCGGGCCGATGCGCCCGGCTACAAGCGGACGCACCCTGCGGCCCGTGGACACCGGCGGGCTCACCGGGCCAGCAACGCGATCCCGCCCACGCGGCCACGAGCACGAAGCCCGCTCGCGCCGCGGCACCGGATCGCTACGGGGAGAACAGCTCACGGAGGACGACGCACACTGAACCACCCTGGCCCACGGGACCAGTCGAGCCGCGCAGAAACGATCGCAGCGGTGCCACACACTCACGCGCGGAGCACCCTGGCGCCGCGCCGCGAATGGTGACCCGGGACGGGCACCACCGACTCACACGGAAGCACCCCCATGAACCACGCGCCCTGGCGGCCAACCCGTACGGAGAACATCAGGAACACATGAACACCTGACGCGACGTACAGAGCGAACATGGACAGCAAACCAATGCAACACGGCTCGCGCCGAGTGCGCACAGGCACGTTTCCCGCACAGAACCATCAGGGCGACACGGTCGCCGCACCTGCAGAACGTCGACCACGGGAGACCACATCAAGGACACAATGAACACCGGTGGAACGCTACGAAGAACATCACCGATGGGTAACACGGAGGGTGAGAGCACTCTAGCTGGGCAACCGCTCAGGCCGGAGGCACATCAGGAACAATGAACACCTGCGGAACGTACGGAGAACATCAGGAACAATGAACACCTGCGGAACGTACGGAGAACATCAGGAACAAAGGAGAACGTCAGGAATGAACACCTGGGAAGGGATGGAGAACTTTATGAACAACAAACACACCGGGGAAAGGGCTGGAGGACATAAGAAACAATGGAAGACATCAGGAATAATAAACACACAGGAAAGGGATAGAAAATATCAGGATCATGAACACCTGGGAAAAGGGATGGAGAACATCAGGAACAACGGAGACGGGTAAGGAACAGAACGAACACACGGTGGGAAGGTGGAGAACATCACGGAACAACAGAACACCAATGGGGAACGGATGGAGAACATCAGGGCAACGAGGACGACACCACGGGGGAAAGGGATGGAGAACATCAGGAACATTAACGGAGAACGTCAGGAACAACAGAGAACGTCCAGGAAACACACTGAAGCCACACGGGCCGGAAGGGTATGGAGAACAGCGCAAGGAGACAACGAAACA
Source organism: Priapulus caudatus (assembly GCF_000485595.1). Taxonomy (NCBI): domain Eukaryota; kingdom Metazoa; phylum Priapulida; class Priapulimorpha; order Priapulimorphida; family Priapulidae; genus Priapulus; species Priapulus caudatus. The sequence goes on from NW_014577151.1 coordinate 9,568, forward strand.
CATGATGGAAACGGATGGAGGAACATTCAGGAACATTAACGGAGAAGCGTCCAGGAACAACGAACACACGGGGGAAGGATGGGAGACATCAGAACACACGAACACATGAGCGGAACGGCATGGCAAGAACATCAGAAAAACAACGGAGACGTCAAGAACAACGAAACACATGGGGGAATGGATGCGAGAGAACATCAGAAACAACAACTATTGGAAAAAGATAAAGACATCAGGGACCGTGAACCCCGTGAAGGGATGGAGACTATCAGCAAACACGAACACCTAAGGAGAGGGTCATGGATTAACAACAGGACATCTAAAACCTGTTACTTGAGACTTAGGAACAAGAAACACCTGCGACGATTAAATCCACACTAGCGTGGAATGACACGCACGAGCTGACAATTTGACAGGTCGACAATTTGCGTGCACGCACGACACAACACGCTAAACTGATCCTAGCTGACGGACCAGTAAAGCAACGAATATCAAGCGGGCTGTGGTTCACACTGCATCACAATAAGCTAATTCCAGCAAAATAAAAAACGGACTTTTACTGTAACAGTCAATATGTTTCATGCACGCCAGGAAATGCCAGACGAACATCGAAGCTATAGCTTGTCATATCTGCTTATACATGATCTAGTTATGATCAATTCGGATATGATATCTCATTTATGGAGGCTCGTGATGAGTGGTCTAGCCATCGCAGAGCGATGCGTGTGTAAAACTAAAACGCACGCAGTCGCGGGGGGGAGCGCAACGGCAAGAAGGAGAAGGGCCGGTCGGTGCACTGGGGCGACACCTGTGATCCGACAATCAAGGTGAGACTCCTGCGAGTGTGTTGTTGCCTCCGTGTAACGCCCACTTCTGTATAACGGCCACTTCTGTATAGCGACCACCTTTATATAACGGCCATTTCTGTATAGTCGTCACTTCCGGATAGAGGCCACCTGTGTGTAAAGGCCACGTTAGGGGCGTCCGTCGACTAGTGGTTATGCGGTGGAACCACCTATCGATTCATTAATTTCATATTTCGGTTTCCTTGTTTTACGTGAAAACTGTGTTTTCGAGTGAATCTTTGCCTTGACGTACCACTTCTATTATCCTATCTATTGTATTCTATTATAAGTTTTCTGATTGAACTAAAGTCAACAATTGCCTTGCTATAGAAAAATTCAACGCCCTACTTTCCATCTTGCTGCTTCCATCTACTTTCCGTAGACAATTAAAATTGATCGCCTACCTTTCAACTCCTCCATCGCTCCCTTAATTTTCTGAATAATCCAATCGGCAAAAGAATTCCCTTTTGCTCCTAAACAAAGATTAAAGTTCAACCCTCTGAGTGCTGAACCAAACTAGACAGCGTTTGACTTCAGAAACTCGACTTTGTTGCTGCGTTTTATTGGCAGGCAGAAAATTCCCCTTTGCCCCATAACCAGTGGTTCTTAACTTTTTTTGAGTCATGGACCCCTTTGAGAATCTGGTGAAAGCTACGGACCCCTCTCCAGAAAAATGCACATGAGCACATAAGCACACAATTTTGCATGCGCCCCCTGAAACCCATCCACAGACCCCAAAGGGCTCCATGGACCACAGGTTAAGAACCTCTGCTAAACGAAGGTTAGGAGTTTAACCCTCTGAGCGCCGAATGGGACTTGATAGCGTCTGCTTTCAGCACTCGACTTCGTTGCTTGGCTCGACTAATATTTGCATGTTATCTGCCCCACTATTTGTTGCTTCAGTTCGTTGGCAGGTGAAACTGTCTCATCAGTACATGGACATGGTGAATTTTTGCCTCGATGTACCTCTAACTTGCCGCTGTCCCCTAAGTTTTCTGATTAGAGTTTTAAGCTCTCCGAATGTGACAGCGTTTACCTTCAGCATCTGAACTGCTTCGGTTCGTTTGCAAACTATTCAAAGTCGACGTCATTTACCTTCTTCGCTCGCCATCGTTTGACGCCATTGCTTTGCTCAACTTTGTTGCTTGGCTCAACTTTGTTGCTTGGCTCAACTTTGTTGCGTGGGTCAACTTTGTTGCTTGGCTCAACTTCGTTTCTGTGGTTCGTTTGCAGGTGAAGCTGTGTACATGGACATGGGGTGAATGCGACAGCGTTTTACTTTGGCATCTCAACTTTGTTGACTTCAGCAACTCAACTTCGTTGCTTCGCTTCGTTTGCAGGTGAAGCTCTGTCAGCAGTACATGGACATGGTGTGGCATAGCTTCACCGCGCAGTTGCTGCTGCGCTTCCAGCAGCATGCGTGGGGAGGCGAGCGCGCCGACCACGATCACCTCGGTCACATCGCTCTGCTGCCGGACGCCGTTACCATGGTGCTAATACAGATGCTGCGGCTGATCAGTGCCAAATCACAGAGTGAGTGTGTGGGTGTGGTGGGCCAAATCACAGAGTGAGTGTGTGGGTGTGGTGGGCCAATCACAGAGTGAGTGTGTGGGTGGGGTGGGCCAAAGTCACAGAGTGAGCTTGTGTCGGGTGCGGGGCAGGGGGCGCAAATCACAGAGCTGAGTGTGTGGGTTGGGGTGGGCGCCAAATCCACAGAGTGAGTGTGGTGGGTGCGGGGAGGGGGGCCAAATCACAGAGTAGTGTGTGGGTGGGGTGGGCCAAAGTCACGAGAGTGAGTGTGGTGGGTTGGGTGGGGCGCAAATGCACAGACGTGAGGTGTGGTTGTGTGCGGGGAGGGGCCAATCACAGAGGAGTGTGTGGGTGGGGTGGGCGGCAAATCACAGAGTGAGTGTGTGGTGCGGGGAGGGGGCCAAATCAGCAGAGTGAGTGTGTGGCGTGCGGGGAGGTGGGCCAAATCAACAGAGAGTTGGGGGTGCGGGGAAGGGGCCAAATCACAGAGTGTAGTGTGTGGGTGGGGTGGGGGCCAAATCACATGAGTGAGTGTGTGGGTGCGGGGTAGGGGGTCCAATCACAGAGTGGAGTGGTGGGTGGGTGGTGGGCCAAACACAGAGGAGTGTGTGGGTGGGGTGGCCAAATCAACAGAGTGAGTGTGTGGGTGCGGGGAGGGGGCCAAATCACAGAGTGAGTGTGCTGGTGGGGGGAGGGGGCAAAATCCAGAGTGAGTGGTGTGGGTGCGGGAGGGGGCCAAATCACAGAGTGAGTGTGTGTGTGGTGGGCGGGGAGGCGGGCAAAATCACATTAGGTGAGTGGTGTGGGTGCGTGGTAGGGGCCAAATCCCAAGAGTGAGTGGTGGGTGGGGGTCCGCCAAGGATACAGAGGGAGTGTGTGGGTGGGGTGGGCCAAATCAATCCAGAGATGAGTGTGTGGGTGCGGGAGGGGGCCAAATCACAGAGTGAGTGGTGGGCTGGGGGTGGCCAAATCACAGAGTGAGTGGTGGTGGGTGGGGTGGGCCAAATCACAGAGTGAGTGTGTGGGTGCGGGGGGGGGGGGGGGGCATCACAGAGTGAGTGTGGGGTGGGGTGGGCCAAATCACAGAGAGTGAGTGTATGGGTGCGTTGCAAATCAACAGAGTGAGTTGTGGTGGGGTGGCCTGAGGGGGGGGCTGGCACCGATGACCGGTGGCGAGAGAGCGAGAGATTGTACATCAGTAAGTGTGTGAATATAGACTATAAATATGTAGTAGATAACGATCTAATAGTTGGATACATCATTACTGATTGTATTACATCGTGATGAATGTATCACTGAGAACAGAATGTGTTTAGTTATCCGATTATATTTGCTTATTGTGTGTTGTGTGTGTGTATGCGTGCGTCGTGCGTGTGCGTGGCGTGCGTGCGTGCGTGCGCGTGCGTGCGACGTCGTGTGTGCGTGTGTGTACGTGTGTGTAATGCGTATGTGTGTGTGCGCGTGCGTGCGCGTGCGTGTGTGCCGTGTGTGTACGTGCGTTGTGTATGCGTTGTGTGTGCGTGCGTGCGTAGTGCGTGCGGTGTGTATGCGTGCGCATTTGCGTTGCCATGCGTCTATGTAGTGCGAATGCGATATTCATCATTGTAAACACTTATCTTATTCGATCTTATTTCTAACCGATGGGTGTTTCCATAAGCAGCCATCCCTTACTTAAATAGGCTTAAGTATAGGCCACATAGGCTTACGACAGTGTAACCGGCACTCGACGGTTCCTGTCGTATCGTGAGTAAGCATTGGAATTCTAGGATGACAGCCAGGCGTGAGTGTTGTACCTGGGTATTATGAAGCGTGCTTGTCACTACTCTGTATTGGGCAGGCGAATGCTTACCCGTCGTGTGCATTGAATTTCGGTGTCGATCGTGGTGTAGGAGGCTGTACAGGTCTCTGCTCAAGCACAGTGGATACGGAGGAGTGCAAAGAGAACACAGATTACAAGCTCAGGCTGGGAAGCTGAGTGGGTTGTAACCTGTCTAGGGCTTCTGTTGTACTGTCTTTTTCTTCTCTTCCTCTAGCTAAACTATTCTTTTGTGTCCATCCGTCCTTTTTCTTTTCTTTTCGCCATTCTCGTTCCTTCCTCTTCCTTCTCCTGCTTCCTTCTCCTCCGCTCTTCCTTCGTCTCTCTGCCTTTCCTCCTCTTACCCTTCTCTCCTGGGCTCTGCCATTCTTCCTTTCCTCGCATTATTATCTTTCTCTTTCTTCTCCGTCCTCTCCTCCTTTGCCTCCTCTCTCCATTCCTCCTCTCGCTTTGAACCGCTCCTTTTGCTGTGTGCGTTCGCATCCGTGCGCTCTCCTCCTCTCTCCTACTCCTTCCGCCCTCGCCTATGCGTGCTTTCTCTTGCTTCAATCGTGAGTAAATCTTAAAGCGAAAAGCCTATACTACAATGCGCGGTCAATCGTCTCATAATATATATATGTATCAGTCAAAAGGGAGTAAAGCAAATTTCTAATTTACACTCGAACACAAGAAGGCGAAAGCTTGAGGAGTTCATGTATACTCGGCACAGAGTTTATATAGAGATGTTAAGATAGGCGGCGTTACTTCACTGCTCACTGGGGACTGTCGAGAGTGTGTTTTTCTGTTACCCTAGGAGAGGCGGATGAGAGAGTATTGGCAGAGTGTGAGCGTGGGGGTGAGGGTCAGAGAGCTGATGGATAACCGGGCAGACGCCCATGGTTTCGCCTCGCCCCTTCTACCCCCCTATATAATTATATACTAGATAGGTCGATGTGTCTCTCTATAATATTTCTATGGTTCCAA
>NW_014577151.1:14728-26152 GCF_000485595.1 Priapulus caudatus
GTGTGTATGCGTGTGTGTGTGCGCGTGCGTGCGCGTGCGTGTGCGTGTGTGTAGGTGTGTGAGTATGCGTGTGTGCGTGCGTGCGTGCGTGCGCGTGTGTATGCGTGCGCATGCGTTTGCATGCGCCTATGTAGTGCGATGCATATTCATATTGTAAACACTTATCTTATTCGACTTATTTCTAACCGATGGGTGTTTCCATAAGCAGCCCATCCTTTACTTAAATAGGCTTAAGTAGGCCACATAGGCTTACGACCGTGGACGGCGCTCGACGGTTCCTGTCGTACGTGAGTAAGCATGAATTCAGGATGACAGCCGCGTGAGTGTTGTACTGGGTAATGAAGCTGGCTGTCACTACTCTGTGTTGCAGGCGAATGCTACCCGTCGTTGTCATTGAATTCGGTGTCGATCGTGTGTAGGAGGCTGTACCAGGTCTCTGCTCAAGCACAGTGGGATACGGGTGAGTGCAAGAGACACAGATACAGCTAGCTGGGGAAGCTGAGTGGGTGTTGTTACTGCTAGGGCCTTTTTCTTGTACTTCTTTTTCAGCTTCTTTCTCTACTACTATTTCTTCTTTGTCATCGTCTTTTTCTTTTCTTTTCCCCATTCTCTTCCTCCTCTTCCTTCTCCTCTTCCTTCTCCTTCTCCTCTTCCTTCTCCTCTTCCTTCTCCTCCTCTTCCTTCTCCTCCTCTGCCATTCTCTTCCCCCTCTTTCTTCTCCTCTTCCTTCTCCTCCTGCTCCTGCTCCTCCTCTCCTCCTCTCCTCCTCTCCTCCTACTCCTTCTCCTCTTCTCCTCCTACTCCTTCCCCCCTCCTATTCCTCTTTCTCTTCTTCTTCTTGTAATTAGCAAAACCTTTACAATGCCTCGTTCATAATAAGAGATATAGTCAAAATAGGAAAGCAAATTCTATTAACACACAGAGGCGAAAGCTGGAGTTGTCTGTATAGTCACTGGTGTATAGATGTTAAGTTAGCGCGTGTAGTTCACCCCTGGGCTGCGAGAGTGTGTTTTCTGTTACCCCCATGTTTTCGCCTCGCCCCTTCTGTCCCCCCATATAATTATTATACTAGATAGTCTATGTGTCGCTATATATTTCTATGGTTCACCCCTGTGTTTTCGCTCTCATCCCTCTCTAAAGCAGCGTGTGCATCGTTGTGTTATCTGTACCCCCGTGTGTTCGCCTCACCCCTTCTAACACAATGTGCGTATCGTTGCAGTTCAGTGCGAGGCTCTGGCGGCTTGCGCGTCGGACAAGTGCCAGCCCGTGCCGCTAGAGAACGAGCTGTACGGAACGAGAACGGGCAAGCTACTGAGGGACGCCTACGCACCGCTACTGTCCGTGCTCATGCAGGCAAGAGAGCTGGTCACGCACGTGCCTGCCACCAACACGCTTCACTCCAACGCTCAAAGAAGTAAGCGATGATAAGATAAGGAAAGGTGACACAGAAGTAAACAATGATAAGATAAGGAGAGGTGACACAGAAGTAAACAATGATAAGATAAGGAGAGGTGACACAGAAGTAAGCAATGATAAGATAAGGAGAGGTGGTGACACAGAAGTAAGCAATGATAAGATAAGGAGAGGTGGTGACACAGAAGTAATCAATGATAAGATAAGGAGAGGTGGCTGAGCACAGAAAGCTGATATGCAACTGATATAGATGAGGAAGGGTGCACACAGTAGAGTAGCGGAAATGATTCAAGATAAGGATGAGGTGACATAGAGAGAGTAGAGACCATGATAAGTAGGAGAGGTGAGGGTGACAAACAGAAGTAATCAATGAGTCAAGATAACGGAGAAGGGTGACCAGCAGAATGCTAAATCAAGCCTGATAAGATTAAGGAGAGCGTCGGTGACAGACAGATGTAAGCAATGATAAGATAAGGAGAGGTGGTGACAGAAGTAATCCATGATTAAGATAAGGAGGAGGTGGTGAGCAGAAGTAATCATTGATAGTAAGCGAGGGTGACGAGCAGAGTAAATCAATGATAAGATAAGGTAGGGCTGGTGACACAGAAGTACATGTCCGAATCAGATAAGCGATAAGGAGAGGTGGTTAGACACAGAAAAGTAAGCATGATAAGATACGGAGCAGGTGGGCGTGAACCAGCAGAAGTAAGCAATCTGATAGGAGATACGGAGAGCGTGACACCACGACGTCACATTCAATCGATGAAGATAAGGCAGAGGTGTGGACAGCAGAAGTCATCAATGATAAGTATAAGGAGAGGTGGTGAAACAGGAAGTAAGGGCCAATGGATAAGCATAGGAACAGAGGTGGTGACCAGAAGTTAATCAATGATAGAGATAAGGAGAAGGTGGTGACAGCAGAGTAGCGATTGATCCAGATAAGGGAGAGGGTGGTGCCAGCAGGAGGTAATCATTGATGAGATAAGGAGAGGGTGGTGACACGAAGAAGTAAAGACGAATGATAAGAATAAAGTGTAGCAGGCTAGTGACGAACAGGGAAGTCAAAGACGGGATGGAGATAAGAACTAAGCGGAGAGGTGGTGACACACGAAGTAATGGCGAAGATGGATAAAGGTATAAGGAGAGGTAGATGACACCGAAGTAATCAATGATAAAGAATAAGGAGAGTGTAGGCTGACAGCGAGAGTAATCAATGATAAGTAAGGAAGGTGAGCACAGAAGTAGGAGCAAGTAGATAAGGATCAATGGAGAAGGTGGTACAGCGACACAGAAGTTAAAGCAATGAGTTAAGAAAATAAGAGAGAAAGGTGGTGACCAAGAAGATATGCAGATATAAGATTGAAGAGGTAGTGACAAATGACAGAGTGTACAATGATGAAGACATAAGGGGAAGAGAAGAGGTGAGGTCCGACATCTCCTAGAGGGAGAGTGGATCAGATGATAGCGATACAGGAGACTGGTAGCTGAACACTCAGCAAGGTACAGCCAATCATAAGATTAAGGGAGAGAGCTGGCGTGACACGCAAGTAAGGAAGCGATACTGCATAAGATAACGCGACGAGGACTGGCTGACCACCCCCACGAAGTATCCACACTGCACTCACACCGCACTCAGGAGAGGTAGTGACACCGGAGAAGTAATCCGAAGTGATCAAGATAGCGAGCATTGCGTGATTCACATGAAGTAATAACAATAAGATAGGAGGATATGATGGAGAAGAGATTGTTGGTGGGATACAGGAAGTCAGAGCGGTAATTGATAAGGAATAAGGAGAGGTGACCACGGATAGTCACATGCAATGAGTAAGGCGATAAGGAGACGGGTAGTGACACACGCACAGTCACACTCGGCAATGATAAGCATGAGGAGAGGTGTGGACACCAGAGAGTAATGCAATGATAAGATAAGGAGAGGTAGTGACACAGAGCCCTAATGCATGGACTCACCAGGGATAAAACGGCAGAGAGAAAAGCAATTGGTGACACCGAGTAGAATATATAAGCTAAGCGAATAGTGACACAGAAGTTAATCAATGCTAAGCATAGCGAGAGGATCCGCTGAACAGCACGCTCAACTCCACCTCCCGCACTCCAGACTCACCGAGAGCGCTCACGTCGCACACACGCACTCTCGTACACACACCTCGATACCCACGCCATAAGCCGCAGCGGCCGGCGCTCGACACAACCCCGAACGTCCAGCTCATGGATAAGATAAAGGAGACGGTGGTTGACAACAGAAGTCATAATGATACCGAGAAGTTAAGGAAGACGGTAGATGACACAAGAAGGTAAGGCCAATGATAAGATAAGGAGAGGTGACACAGAAGTAACTAGACAGAGTGCACTCACGGAGAGGCACTCGCTAGGAAGGCTGCTACCCCATACAGTGGAACACCTGTGAGAACGGCCATGATTGGGCTTATCACCCCCGTGTAGAGTCCAGACTTCTCGCGCTCTTCCCCCGCTTGAGCTCGACCTAGCTTGAATTAGGGTGTGACTTGGATACTGTGACATCGTCGTGTTGAATAAGAACTGTGTGATACTCGTGACATGTCTGCCTGATGTGACTGTGGATGACTGTGACATCGTCTGTCTGACTGTGGACTGTGAGGCTAGCAACCCGCCCTCCACGTGTAGGTTAGCCATCTCATCGATATATGTTACTCTACATAGCTACCGATGTATGATGTTGCTCCCCAAAAACTCGGACCTGAGTGTCTAGTCTTACCTGTTTCGTCGTCGCGTATCATCTGACACGGCGACCGATGAGGGTATATTTGCATTCGTCGCCGCTCCACGAGTTCCCGCACGCCCCCTAATGCACTGTGGGCTGTTTTAACTGTCTGTCTGTAGACCAGACTTTTCCGTCCTTTAGAAATATTACTGATTTTTTTTTGAACTTGGGGAAAATGAAATTTATAATTTTCTTACAATTTTCTTCTGGATCCGCACTTTTCGGCTCCGCCATGCTAATCACCCGTCGCGGGTGAACGTTGTCCATAATGTTCGTGCGATCAAATCGTTTACTGGCGACGCGGCTGTGCATTGAGATGCGGCCTGCGTTCTCTTGGCAAGTTTTCAATGGCGCGAGGCGAGAGCGAGTGAAACAAAGGGAGGCGCAGCGAGCTCGGCGAGGGGCGCATTAGCTGGGTTGCAACTCGGTCCAATGCACATATAGAAGTCGTGTGCGCGCGGATTCAATTGCCTGCTGGTGTAGGCGTTTTCGTGCTGATGTTTTTTCAGTTCAAGTGGCGAGGCCTTTTACTAAAATCTCGTCACTGTGGTAGAGCTGGTCGTTCAGCAGCGTAGTGATCAAAAGGAACGGTTATTTGAACTTTCTCTTGGGAGGTCGACGGAAAAAGAGGATATCATTTTGCCAAGCGATAACCAAGACAGAATAAAAAATTGTTAGTCATAATTCTCTCATGCATCTAATCCTAATCATGTCTTAAAGTAGTTTCAAAATGCTGTTTAATCATGGCTCATTACCTGGATAATTTGAATTAATAAATAAAGTTTCGCCTACAACATAAACCTACAGCCTTTAGAATGTTGGTTGTACCTGTTGTTACATGTTTTACACAACCTGCTCACTAAAGAAATGTTAAAAAATATGTTCCGGAGACTTGAAACATGTGTCCGTGTGACGGCGTGATAAGTGATTAGACTATTGAGCGAGATTGTCTCAGCACATGATAGAGTCAGATTCAAGTGGTTAATCGTCGGTCGCGTGGCAACAAGACATCTAACGCTGGAGCGTGTATTTTGTTGCGCCAAGACCAAACGAGCTTAAGTGTAGAGGGCTGACTGGGCCCGCGACGCTACGCCTCACTGCCCGCAGGCCTATCCGTGTCGTGCTCGCCGACTGCTCAGCGGCTCGCCACCACTGGTCGGCCGACGTCAAGGCCCCACCTCAGTTCCTCCAGCTCGTGGTCACCTGCGGCACCTTTCACTGCTCATCACACAACACCGATGGCTCAACGTGGTGGAGATGGCATGCCGGTAATGCACACGCGCCGAGTCCAACCCTTACTGCAGAAGCCCCCACGCTGCGCCCAATTTACTGAAACAGTCTACTAAGCGTTTACTAGCTACTAAGTGTCTCTAACAGTGAAACATTCAAGTCTACAAAAGGTCTACAGGCTAGGGCACCCCGACCTGCTGGAGGCTACAGTCCTATAGGTAGCGGCTAACTACCGACTACTAAAGTGCCTACAAAGTACTAAGTCGTCGTAACAACGTAAAGTCTAGCAGTAGTCTAAAGTCTCTTGCAAGCGACGTTGGCTGCAAGATGAACGTTGGTCGCTGCACGTATGATCGGCATGTGTTTTAGTTGGGGACAGAATTTAAACCTGCTAACAGACATGCCTCTAAAGAGTAACCGTCTGTTATACGGGCTTCTTAGCATTGCTCCTGAGTGGGAGTTTTACGGGGATCCTGTTATCAGACATGGAATATCGTATCTAGTATAAGGAGAATTCGCCGTTGATTTGAGGCCATATTTACGGTGAAGCCCCTTCTATAGAAGCGGTCGGCGGTGTCTATACAGGCGACTCTCCGGGTTTCGGCCGTAAGAGTGTGGTACAGATTAACTGAGGCCTATCTCGTCTGATAGTGCTGGAATGAGAGCGTATTTATCAGGCGTGCGCTTATTGTTCCGACAACCGTTAGTAACAATTTCAGGGGCGGATCCAGAGGGTTTGGGTGACCAGTTTATCCCATCATGTTCTTCTGCGCTAGGGGAGGTTCCGGGGGCTGCCCCCGGGGAATTTTTCTTTTAAAATTAGGTGTATATTTTTGGTGGCATTCTGGTGAAGTTTTGGAGGCTTGTACGGTCTTCTGGAAACTGGTGGCAAACCGGACCTAAATAGCGGCGCCTTGATGTGTTGGGACAGGATAACCTAGATATTTACCTGGTCTTCACCTATTCTAACGCATGGTAAAGCGCTGCATGCGAAGAATGCAGAAGCAACGGTGATTTTTAGAGAGGCCTGCCATTATTAACATTTAAATGAATTAGCTTCTTCTAAAATTGTTATTTTTAGTTTTCAAAAAAATGTTATCTGAACTGCTGACTCAAGATCTACTCATTTATAAGACATTCTAGCTCTGAACAGGGTAATCCTTCTCGGCACGCGTCTTGCTCCTGCGTCACCAGGGTGGACGCCGGCTGTAGCGCTGTCGTGCTTGTTTCATACGTAGCGAACACGAAGTCCCACTGCACTTTGATGCGTGTGCGAGACGGAATAGACGATTTCTCCTCCTCCTCCTCCTCCTCCTACTCCTGCCCCTCCTCCTCGGCTGCCATCCGTCCTTCTCCGTCTCCCTCTCCCTGGCCTCGCTTGCTCTGCTTCCTCCTCTGCCCTCCTCGTCTACTTCCTCCTCCTGAGGCCGTCGCTCTTCTCCTCGCTGCCCGTGACCTCTTCCCGTCGCTCCTCCTCCTGCCCCTTCTCTCGCTCTTCCTGCCCTGCCCCTGCCCCTCCCTCTTCCTTCTCGCTGAGACGCTGGTCGTTTTCTTGGTTTCTTTATCCCCGTGCGCGCACCCGCAGATGCTGGTCTGCAACGTGAACCGACGACTCTTCTATCTGCGGCCTAGGCCAAGCGTACACAAGCTGGCAGCTCAGGCTCGACGCAGCTGTCCTGACTCGGGCAGTGCCGCCGCCCCAGGCCCTGGCGCTGCAGATCGCGTCGTGCTGCAACATCGCACGTCGACGTCGGCTCTGGCAAGCAGCTGCACGACGGGCGACGTCCCACCGCTGCACGGTTTGTTTCGTGTCCCCGTCGGCCCCCGCGGCAACCGAGCCGGTGTTTTTTCGGTCACGGCCTGGCACCAACGCGTTAGTTTTGTCGCCTGGCAACCGAGCGTTTGGTTTTGTTGCCCCCTGGCAACCGAGCATGTGTCTATCGTCGCCCTGGCAACTGAAGCTATTTGCTTTTGTCCACCACGACAACCGAGGCGTTTGTTTCGTCGCCCTGGCAGCCGAACGGTCACGCATCGCAAATTGCACGCCAGAAATGGACCGGCAGCGAACGGGGTCAGATATCGTTCGTAGACGCGCACGGCGACCAGACCGGCGGCCGTATTGGCTCACTAGCTGGCTTGACCTCGGCTTTGGGAACATCAATTCCTCGGCGAACGCAACTTGCGGGAGAGGCGGAAGGGGGGTGCTACCAATTTCCCGCTGGCGTACATGATTGATGGCTGAGAGGCACGCGGAAGGGGAGGGGAGAGGAGAAGGGAGAAAGGAAGGGTTTAGAAGGGAAGGGAGGAAGGGGAGGGGGGAGATACCCAATCACTGCCATTATTCCTGTAAGGAAATGTTCTAAGTTAGTAAGGCACGCGGGTCGGTTCTTACATGTGAGTGTGGATGTATGTGTGGCAGGTCTAGTTGATAGCAATATATTGCATCGCTAAAATCAGCTTTGATAGCTATTGATGGTAATACTTGACACCAGGGATGCCTAATAAGCTCGCAGGAGCCGCGCACCCAGTTGGAACGGCGATAGTGGATCCTGGCTGCACGAGTTCCGCCCCACGTCCGAAACACGTCTTTCCCCATTTTTTCCCATGAGAATGGCTAAACAGCATCCCGTAGATTGACAGGCGGGCACTGTTGGCACACGTGAAGCCTGGCATGCGTTGATTCTAGGCAATTAGTGGACGAATAATTGAGTAGTATGGAAACGACAAATCGACGCGCCGCGACCAGGCGCCCCGGAATGTGGGCGGTCCGCCGCCGGGTGCGTGCGAATTGTCTAGTCCTGGCGGTTGACTGGAATGTATGCCCGGTATTTAGCCCCCATGTGCGGTTCGAGAATTTTTTGCGCCGGTTAGGGGGCTGTTTTCCCACACTTCGGTAAAGCGGGCCCGCCGCGGGAGAAAATAGGTGCCCCCCTTTACAAAGCTATCCGCAAGTACAGCCCTCGGGATTGTTCAAAAGTCAAGCCTGCGCCCGCAGTAAGGCCGCCCCTTACGGGCCCTGCGCATTCTTTCCACTTGTTCTGCAGACATCCACAATAGGGGGTAGGGCTCCGGCTAGGACCTTCTCATCTGGTCGCATGCATAGGGCGGGTGGGCATCTTTTTCCATTGTGTAATGCAAGTAGGTTGGTGGTATGTCTTCAATTGTGTCTGCAATGGGGGTAGGGTTTTCCCAATGGTGCCAGTTCGCCTTTGGGGGCCTAATCTCATTTTGTGTAGTGAGAGAGGCGCGACGCCGTGGGGGTAATACCGGGCATATACTTAGTGACGCCCCCCGGGTTTTTCTATCCTTCCGTCCACCGCCCAAACATGCCGCTGGTGCGTTTTGATCAGAGTGGCCGTGGGGAAACGTTAACTCTAGCCACGAGTTACCTTCGCTCGCTTTCTTCACTGCCCTTTCTTACCCCGGTCTTCGGGGCCCCTTCCCGCCGTGGAGTTGGTGAGACGGAGTCGTAACCAGGCTCGCTCGGCGTTACATGTGCATTCGTGAGCATCTAGCATCGTACTTGCTACTTCGATACATCTACAATCTACAATCTACATCTAGCGTCTGCCTCTACATCTACACCTAGCATCTCCGTAATCTAGCATCTCATGCTGAACATCTACTACTCCTAACACCTACATCTCCTACTTCTAACATCTACATTGCTACAATCTACTCTACCTTCTACTTCTACAATCTACATGCTAACATCTAGATCTACAGTCTACATTTACATCTGCATCTAAGACATCTACATCCTAATGACATCTACATCTACATCCTACATCTACATCTACACTCTAGCATCTGCATCTGCATCTACATCTAACATGCCTACATCTATCTAGACAGTCTCCATCTTACATCACATCTACCATTAACATGCTACGATCTACACTAACTCCTACATGTAGCAGTCTACGATCTACATCTTTACATTTCAGTCAGGTTTTCAGGTTCGTATTCTGGGTCCTATGTTCCGAGTCGCTACATCTACATACGTACTGTGTACGTCGGTGTAGATTAGTCTGATGTCTAGGACTATTGTAGAATCATTAGGGTAGATGCATCTACATACAGAATTGTAAGATGTTAAGATGTAGATCGTGATGTAGCATGTAAGATGTACGTAATGCACGCAGATTGGGATCAAAATGTAAGATTGTGACTAGCCAAATGTAGATGATAAGACGTCGATAGATAACAGATTTCATGAAGCTTAGACTCGCTCGAGCATTAGTGTTAAGATGTAGAAGTAGATGTAGATGTAGGATGTGAGCTGGTAGAATCGCTTAACACGATCGTAGATGTATGGTGTAGATACTTAGTAATGTATACATCGATTGTAAGATCGTGTCTGTAGCATGCTAGATTGTCCCCGCCGACTAGTAGATGCTACTGACTGTACGATGCACACAGATAGACCAGATTACCACCTACCGCGTGTAGACTGTAAGATCGTAGATGGTAATGTACCGACACTGTCGTAGACTGGGATGCGTAGCACTGTAGATTGTAGATGCAGATGTCAAATTGAGGAGTAGATGTTGAGCCGCATGGGGTAGGTGTCATGTATGGACTAGACCGTAGACGGACCAATCTAAGTAGATGTAACATCTACAGTTACTGCTAATGTAGACATTGTGCTGTAGGAAGCTAGGGGTGTGAGGCAGTCTTGTATAGAGGTGATTCGATGTCGATATGCTAAGAATGTAGATTAGAGTGTAGGTGTAGATGTAGCATGCACTGACGTGAGTGTACGACCTCGTAGAGTGTCGATGGTATGACTCATAGTACGATCTACAGAGGTAAGCAGTGTACACCTGTAATTAGTAGTACTCTACAGTCTACATCTACACTACATCGTAGCATGCTACATCTACATTCTCAGCCTATACTGCGTATTCATCCTACACCTACACCTACGATCTACACCTACGTCTACATTCTACATGTACATCTAGTCATGTTACAGGTCTAGCATCGTACATCTACATCTTAACATCTACCATGGTCTACATCTACACGCTATCACGCACACTACGCCTACAACTACTAGTCCTCTAGGGCATCCTAGCACCTACCTCTCTACGAAGTCTTAGACGCGTCATGACCTTTTGGTTCCTTGCCGTGCGGAAAGGAATGCGTCTAACCACTGTAACTACTTCACCGACACGTGTTTGCAGTAGGGTGGGGAGTGTGTAGTCGTTTCAATAGAATATCTTGCCGCAATCAATTCGTCCATGGTGGGTTCGTATCTACCTCAAACTATCCTTGTATAGAGCTTGGTCTGTCTTGAACCCTCTGGCGCACTGCCGCTGCCTCTTGCGCCCTGCCTCCTTTTGCCTCCCCTGGACCGGTTCCCGGCGCCTCACTCTTGTGGTGTTTTTGCGCGTGGCCGACTGGGGGGGGTGTGGCGGGTTCCTGCGGGGTTCTCGTGCTTTGATTTGGCGCTACGGGGCGTGAATTGTGGCTGGAATTGTGTTTTGTGCGGGGGGCCTCTTTCCAGCGGTACAGCGCGCTTTCAGTCCGTGTCGGACACTGGCCGTTCGGCCTTTCGCCCGCTCCTGGGGTCACTACCGGCCCTGCCGCCGTCTAGTAACCTGCACCACGCGAAAGAGAGTAAGAAATATCGGCAAGAACGCCGAGCGACGCAATCGGCTGGGTCGTGTTGTCGTTTCATCTACTCATTATCGTCAGCTAGGGTTGGGCTAAAATGAAGGCATGCGCGCCCCGCCAGGCCCCTTCACGTGTGCAACAGTGGCCCCTGTCAATCTACGGGGATGTTTTTAGATTCTCATTGGGCAAAATGGGGAAGATGGTTTCGGGTTGCCGTTGGGGGCTCGTGGCCCGTCCTCTGTCGTTTCCGCCGTGCGCTGCTCTTGGCGTTTTCTTCGTTGTGTCTCTATCATTCGTCCCTGACTGTCTCTGTCTCTCGCCTATCTATTGACGGGTGTTCTGCATTTCTTCCGGCGTAGATGGGTGCTGGGTTTCCTCCCTTCTCCTTCCCTCGTAACCTT
>NW_014577151.1:26162-26593 GCF_000485595.1 Priapulus caudatus
GTGACATCGTCTGCTGATGTGACTGTGGATACTGTGACATCGTCTGTTGATGTAACTGTGGATACTGTGACATCGTCTGCTGATGTAACTGTGGATACTGTGACATCGTCTGTTGATGTAACTGTGGATACTGTGACATCGTCTGCTGATGTAACTGTGGATACTGTGACATCGTCTGTTGATGTAACTGTGGATACTGTGACATCGTCTGTTGATGGGACTGGGAAGGCTAGCACCGCGTATACATTATGATATATGTTTATGTATACATTATGATATATGTTTATCATGTATACATTATGATATATGTTTATGTGTACATTATGATATATGTTTATGTGTACATTATGATATATGTTTATGTATACATTATGATATATGTTTATGTATACGTTATGATATATGTTTATGTGTACATTATGATATATGTT